>NW_022279554.1:145033-445576 GCF_000004075.3 Cucumis sativus | reverse complement strand
AAAATGATAATCAATAAATCATGTAGACCCGTAAGAGGTTCAAGATTTCAAGATATTTAATAATTTATGGAGAATCGAATCCAACATATATTTCTAGCCTTCTTTGAGGATCCATCTTAGTACGTTGTAATAGAGCAATTGGAACATATATGACACATCCAAAAATTCTCAAATCCCTAGAAGAAATTTTGCCTTTAATGTCAGTTGTCAACTGACGTCTTTGCAAGCATTATAAAAGGCCTTTAATGTCGATTTGACTTTAATGTTGGTTTAGAAACGACATTAAAGGCCTCTTTAATGTCGGTTTAAAACCGACATCAAAGGCCTTTAATGTCAATTTAAAATCAATATCTTTGATGGTTTTATTGAAGGTCTTGAATGTCCTTGGCCTTTGATTTTGATTTTAAACCGACATTAAAGAGGCCTTTGATGTCATTTCTAAACTGACATTAAAGACACCTTTAATGTCATTTTTAAAACGACATCAAAACCTTGTTTCTGGCCCATTTTTAAATTTATTTTTATTATATTGTTGCATTATTGTCCATTTTTTATGACATCAAAACCGATATTATGTCTCGAATTATGAGAGGAAATGTTCATCATCGTATATTGTGAAAAATGTAAAAAAAATTGTTGGCACGCTTGCTAGCTATAGAATGCTAGAGCTACTACTCCATGGCAAACCTTATACACATCAAATACACTTTTCCACACTTCTTCCATATAGAATTAAACAAATACATATAATCCAACACCTATATATATTCACATATCAAATAAATGCATGTTGTCCTCTATGACAAACCAATAGGATTCCTATTTCACCCGCAATGAATAAGATCCAACACATAATATACCAACACACTTTTTCACACTTCCATAAAGTACTACAACAAATACACATCATCCAACACACACACACACACACACATATATATATCACATATCAAATAAACACACTATATCCGATGACTATAAGTGAAAACTCAAAATCTAAAAATAATAACATCACGAAAGGGGCGTACATTTGCATAAGAGAGTTCTTTCCTAAACAAGGAACAATCATTTCTACATTTATGTATCTTCTCGTACTTCATTCCAAGAGTACACAAAATCTTTTTGCTTCATAAGTAGAAGTAGGGATTTCATTAGGAGTAGGTAAGATGTCACCAATTAATTTTAACAACTCCGTGATACTCTTTTCACTCCATCCAAATTTAACTTTCAAATTATATAATTTTATCAATGTAGATATTTTGGTAAAAATTTTACAATTAGGATATAATGGTTTCTTGGCATCATCTAGTAGTTTCTCAAAATTTTCTAACTTGGTCATTAAAATAATTGTGTGCACCCTCAAACATCCCAATTATGTCACCAACATCAAACATCCCAATTATGTCATCAACATCATCCACGTTAATTTCTTCTCTTGCACTACTAAAGACACTTTCATTGTTTCTCTTCATTGGTAGTGATTCACCATGAAAAATTCATAACTCTTATCGATGCCGTTAAAAAATAATAAGTGATCTCTAATTGTATTCACATGTAAAGTCTTTGCATTTACGCACTTTAAACGAGAACAAGTCATGATGTTCGATGTCTTCGAATGTTTCAACCCATTTTTAATAAACATCTCAACCCCAACAACATAATCAGTTAACATTCTATTATTTTTCATCCATGGCTTATCCATATTATATAAGGATGCAATTTAATCTACAAAAAAATGTCAAAAAAACAATAAGGAATATTTAAGTAATCTTACACTTGTGAACTCAACTATAATCAACAATAATACCTAAAAAGTTGAAGACTAAATATAATTAATGTAAATTTCTATATACACCCAACAACCAAACAATTAGAATAAAGCAAGACTATCAAATAAGCACATATGAAAAAGAAATTAAATTCTTATCCACATTCCAAAAACGTACTAACAAGTTCTATATAAACCCAAACAACCAAAAAGTTCTATATACACTCAAACAACTACAAAACTCGTAATCGTATCACTCAATCAACTAACAAGCAAATCTCAAATTAAAACCATCGACGAAGACCAAACACAAACTTCTAACCATCATTATGACATTATAATTCCAAATGAATGGAAGTAATTAGTTTGATTTTCTTTTACTAACAATTTGAGGTGTGTTAAAAAGCCCTCCGACACGCTTAAATACTGACAACATATACCAAGTACCAAATATATCTACAAAAGACCGATGAGCAACTTAAAAAAAAAAAGAGAAACTTCAATTAAATACAAAAAGTGCATGTGCACTCGTGTGCATGAGTATATTATCATCGCACAATCAATTAAAATATACATGCATGCATGCTCCAAGATTTTGTAATATTGAAGCACAAACCAATTCAATAATTACAAATCGAAAGCATCCATTCATTCTTTGGATACACAAGCGTAAAAAAAACTTTTCAAAATCTTAAAGATAATACAAATAAATAAAAATACGGATTTAATTTTCAAGGAGTATGAATCATTACCTCTCCTTACCCTTCTTTAAGAATCACTTAAGCAACTTCTTCCTAGCAATTGGAAGATATGTTAGAAAACAATACAAATTAGCATAGAACATCACAGTAAACAAAAGCGTTCAGAGTAACGTACACAAAAGTATAAGAGTTTATCTTTTTTAAAGCTACAAACTAATGGGTTCACCAGATATCTCATCAAATAGGTTCACCGGTGACTGCTGAAACGTGTGGGTTGTGACTGCTGAATCAGAATCAGTCCGATTTTAGGTGGGTATCTAACCGAATGGGTTCAGAGTTGGAGATTTGTGGGTGGTGAATGCTGAATCTGGCTATCTCACAAACACGATTCACTGGAGAGAAAAATATTTTGATGGTGGTCGTGAGAGCTGGGCACAAACGTAGATGAAGGTGGATGAAGGAAATGATTGATTTCAATATAACACCCCAAAACTAGTAAGTTAACTTTAATGTGTGTTATATTGAAATTTTTTAGGTGTTATGTGTGAAATTATTTGATTTGTGGAAGTTAAGTACGTTGGAGTGATATGTGGTTAATTCTGAAATTTGAAATCCTATTGTTAAAGTGGTGATTTTTGGATTGATTGGTTGGTAAATTAAATTTGTAAAGTTTGAAGTATTATGAGTAATTATTGTTTATCAGTATAAGCAAAGTTATAGAGGAATAAGAATAATTATATTATGGGATAATATAATTATTCATAATATAATTATTATGGAAAAGAGAGAAGTTATTGATGATATATTGAGTCGGTAATGAAGAAAGAGAAAAATTATTTGAAATAGAAAAAAATGAGTTCGTTGGGGAAATTAAATAATGATAATAAAGATAATGACAATAGTAATGATAATAATACTGTATTATTATTATTATTGTATATATTAAATAAGCCTCTTTCATTTTTCATGTCCATCTTCTCCACCCCTCTTTCTTCTTCACCATTCAACCCTAGAGCAGTCGCCGCCCCACTTCAGCCATCGTCGCGCACAACACTCCAGTGAGAGAGTCCTCGTCACGGTCGCATAGTCGAAGCATCACGGTCACGAAGCACAACCGTTCGTTTCTCTCCAGCCGTGTCGACTCGTGTTGCATCGGACAGTCGAACGACCCCTATCTTCCGCCGTGCGCTCCTCCTTCGCGTCGTCGATCGTAACCCTCTCTTTTGTCGAAACCATCATCGGTCGTAGCCTCCACTTGCACAGCACCGCCGGACATCATCGCGCTTGACAGTCAAGGATGCAAGCCATGACAATTTTCTTTTCGCGAGCCACACGTCCAAGCCGCGTCAGTTCAAGCCGTGTCCCTTCACCGAGCCGCGTGAGTCATCTCTTTGATCCAAGCCGTTCCATGTAAGCGTACGCGAGCCATACACAACTGAGTCGATCCTGTGTGAGCCGTATGCGAGCCGTGAGTCTCAAGACCCGAGCCGAAGCCTTGCTAGCCGAGCCACCTTCAGTTTTAGCCGTCTGCAACATATTTAAGCCCTTGGTGAGTTTTTGCTTAGTTCTTGTTGGGTTTGGTACGCCCAAATAATTATTGTTTTGGGTCTTAAATAAGTTAGCACTGGAATGAGTTGTATTATGTTTTTTGAAGGTTAAGGTGTGGTTGAGGAATTGAATTGTGCAAATTTCAATTTAAGGTTGTATTGAGATCAACTTTAAATCTTTGGGGTAAGTTTGATTGAATTGGTTGCCTAATTAAACAGTAAAGTGATAGATTGACAAAATTATTAAGTTTAATTTTGTTCATGTTTAGGACTGAGTTTATTGTGAGGATTTGACTCTCAATCAGAGGAGTACTATTTCTTTTGTGAATCTCCAGGTAAGAGATTTTTCGTACTAAACCCTACTTGGAAGTTGCATGTATGTTATGTATTGTTTAGTAGTGTAAGTAAGAGATGTATAATATGTCTATTTGAGATGGCCGTATAAATAGTTACTTAGTAAACCATATTATGATTTAGATATAATATTCTTTGTTGAGGCATGCTATGATCAAATATGTGACTTTTGAGTTATGTGTAACTGAGCTAAGATGTTGATGCTATGATAAGCATGTATAGGCTATAGTGTTCTGTTAGTTTTGCCTGTTAGAGTCATACCATATGAGGGTCCCTCGGGTTCACACCTATGTATGCCTATGTGGCTGGTTTGAGATGTGATTCGATGGGATCACTTACAACCCGACTCTCTATAGGGTTATTCCTTCGGGTTCACCGAGAGCCCAAATGTGTCCCTACGGGACCATTGGATAGTATGCATTCGGGAGCGCAATAGTATGCAGTACCATGTTACATGACTCTAGGTTAACAGACACATACTGAGACCAATATGGGTCTCTTACTAAGTATAAATTTATACTCACTCTTTTAAATGTTTAGTTTTCAGGTAAGGGTAGAGGCAAGGGCAAACTGGCGAATGATAAGAAGTGACCGTGGATCGCCATAGGGAACCGTTCAGTTTTCTTTCACATTTATATTTCAGTAGTTATATTTTCATAGATTTATTTCAGAACTCCAGTTCAATTACTTTAAGTATATTTCCTCTATTTTTGGGCCGAAAGTAGTATTTAGATTAGTTATTTTAACTATTTATTTATTTTTATTATTTAAAGTTTTTCCTCAAATTTTAATTTATTTTCTTGTATATTAAAAAAAAAATCTATATTTACTTAAATAGTAATGACCTAAACCTTCTAGAAAAGTTGGGGCGTTACAGTTGGTATCAGAGTCAAAGTTTTAGATTTTGTAGACTGACTTACGATGTAAGTCTTTGATTTTATCCCTATGGTTAATACGGTCTTTCGTCACTCGCCAGGTACATTTTTATGATCTAATTTAAGATTGTGCATATGACCTTGCATGAATTAAACTAGATAAGTAAGCATGTTATGAATGAACTCGTAGTAAAAGACTTTTAATGGTGGAAATTAGGAAAAAAAACTGCTGCCATGTAGAAGTGTTCATAGAGGTGGTATTGGAGGTAGAGGAGCTGGACGTAACCATCCTGCGGGACAACCTGAAGCACAACCTGGAGGACAGCCCGGGGAACAACCAACTGTACAAGCTGTCAACCCCACTGCACCTGTTACTCAAGCAGACCTTGTTGCTATGGAGCAAAGGTACAGAGACTTATTGTTTGAAGTGATGGCACAACGACAGCCTGCCTCACAGACCTAGACAGCTCTTGTTCAGGCATCGGCTGTAGGTGATCAGATTCCAGCTACAGGAGTTCAGGCCCCAATTGTAGCCCAACACTTACCAGGCATGCTTTTAGCCGAAGCCAAGCACTTGAGGGACTTGAGGAAGTATAACCCTTAAACTTTTGATGGATCTTTAGCAGATCCCACCAAAGCACAAATGTGGTTGGTGGAGACCATCTTTCGTTATATGAAGTGCCCTAATGACCAGAAGATTCAGTACGCTGTGTACTTACTGATTGATAGAAGCAGAGGTTGGTGGGAGTCCACAGAGAGGATGTTGAGTGGAGATATAAGTAAGATCACCTGGGAGCCGCTCAAGGAGAACTTTTATGCCAAATTCTTCTCTGCCACAATGAGAGAGGCCAAGTGCCAGAGTTCCTAAAACTAGAGCAAGGTAACATGACCATGGAAGAGTATGATCAGAAGTTCGATGTGTTATCCCAGTTTGCACCCGATTTAGTGAGAACCGAGGTTGAGAGAGCTAACAAGTTCGTCAAAGGTCTCAAGTCAGAGATCTAGGGTTTCGTTCGCGTCCTTAGACCAACCACCCAAGCTGATGCGCTGCGCATGGCAGTAGACCTGAGTTTGTATGAGAGGACGATGTTGGCCAAGGCTGTAGAGAAGGGGCCAACTTCGGGACATAAACGGAAGACTGAGCAGCAGCCTATAGTAGCACCACAAAGGAATTTGAGATCAATGGTTTGTTCCAACGGCACTGACAACAAGCTACTCAGACAGGCCAAACCTTGAAGGTACTATTCATGACTCTTAATTATGGAAGACCTCACTCGGGTCGTTACCTAGCAGGAAGTGGAGTATGTTACAAATGCAGACAACTTAGGCATCTAGCTGATAAGTGCCCTCAGAAGTCATTCGGAGTTGTTGCGAACCAGACTTCCCCACCCCCATCAAGGGAGAGTTTTTGTCACTAATAGGCAGGAGGCCGAGAGAGTTGGCACAATGGTGACAGGTACACTCCCAATCTTGGAACACCTGGCTTTAGTATTATTTGACTCGGGGTCCTCTCATTCTTTTATATCCTCTGTGTTTGTATAGCATATGAATTTAGAAGTAGAACCCCTGAGTTACCTGTTGTCTGTTTCTACTCCATCTGGAGAAATTATGTTGTCGAGAGAAAAGATAAAAGCATGTTAGATAAAAGTAGCAGAGCATGTTTTAGATGTAACTTTATTAGTATTGGACATGCAAGATTTTGATGTAATATTAGGCATGGATTGGCTATCCGCTAACCATGCAAACATAGATTGTTCCCGCAAGGAGGTAGTTTTTAACCCTCTTGAGGTAACTAGTTTTAAGTATAAGGGGGCAGGGACTGTGGTTCTACCTAAAGTTATCTCAGCCATGAAGGTTAGTAAGCTGCTCCAGGGTACTTGGAGTATCTTGGCTAGTGTTATGGACACTAGAGGGCCTAAAGTATCTTTATCATCTGAGCTAGTGGTAGGGAAATATCTCGATATTTTTCCAGAGGAGCTTCTAGGACTTCGCGCCGCAGAGAGGTTGACTTCGCCATAGAGCTCGAACCAGGTACTGGTCTCATATCGAGAGCCTCATACAGAATGACGCCAGCAGAACTGAAGGAGCTGAAGGTCTAGTTGCAGGAATTGCTGGACAAGGGTTTTATTCGACCTAGTGTGTTACCTTGGAGAGCACCAATGTTGTTTGTGAAGAAGAAAGACGGGTCGATGCGTCTTTGCATTGACTATTAGAGCTCGCATATTGACAACACAGAGCAGACAGAGGAACTATGCTGATGAACGACGTAGGGATCTTGAGTTTGACGTAGGAGACATGATTTTTCTGAAGGTAGCACCTATAAAGGGTGTTCTAAGATTCGAGAAGAAAGGGAAGTTGAGTCCACGTTTTGTAGGGTCGTTTGAGATTCTTGAAAGGATTGGCCCTGTAGCTTATCATTTGGCCTTGCCTCCGCAATTATCTGCAGTTCATGATGTGTTTCATGTCTCCATGCTAAGGAAGTATGTGGAGATCCCTCACATATAGTCGACTACAAACCATTGCAAATTAACGACAACTTAAGCTATGAGGAGCGGCCAATTGAGATTTTGGCTAAGGAAGTTAAACTGCTTTGTAACAGAGGAATTACATTGGTCAAGGTTTTGTGGCGAAACCACGAGGTTGAGAAAGCTACTTGAGAGAAAGAGGACAACATGAGAGCGCATTATCCCGAGCTATTCGAGGATTAGATCTTTCAAGGACGAAAGTTTCTCAAAGGAGGAAAGATTACAACACCCCAAAACTAGTAAGTTAACTTTAATGTGGGTTATATTAAAAAAAATTGGGTGTTATGTGTGAAATTATTTGATTTGTGGAAGTTAAGTGCGTTGGAATGATATGTGCTTAATTCTGAAATTTGAAATCATTTTGTTAAAGTGGTAATTTTTGGATTGATTGGTTGGTAAATTAAATTTGTAAAGTTGAAAGTATTATGAGTAATTATTGTTTATGGGTATAAGCAAAGTTATAGACGAATAAGAATAATTATATTATGGGATAAAATAAAACACAATTCAAAACAATTAATTACCAAGATTGATCTCAATCGAAAACCAAAACGCATCACATTATGAAGATATTGTGCTTCACATAACACTCCAAATAGCTATACCAAAATTACTTACTCTACATTTTCCATTTTGGCAAATCCACCTACAAGAATGCTAGTTACCAAGCTCATTTCTATGCCTTCTCTTCTTTCATTTTTCTAACAAAAGATAGTATGAATAAGGCTGCACATTTGAAAAAATAAAGACAATTAATAATCAATAATGCTACCTAGCAGTCACAAGTTAACAATCAAATGAAGAAACCCAAGGATTTTTGGGCGGAAGCACGATGAAGATTGGTTGCCGTTCGCGATCTAGGGTCACAGATTGAGAAGAGAACAAAATTAGAAACCAACTTGGAGAGAGAAAAAAAAATTGATAGGGAAAGAGTAGAGTAAGAAAGAGAAAAGTAAGAAAGAGAGGAAAAATTTAGTTTTTAAAACCTAACAATTTTGTAAAAAGAAATTAAAAATGGGGGGTCATTAATGTTAGTTTTTACAAAATACAAAAAATTAAAAAAAAAATAAAACTGGCTGATCATTAATGTCGATTTAAAAACGACATTAAACCTTTATCATTAATGTCGGTTTGATCCACCTTTTCAAAAACGACAATAAAGACAATTTTTCATTTTTTTCACCTGACACTACAACCCAGATTTTTGTAGTGCTATTATGGGTTGATGTATCTTTTTCAGATAAAAAATGCTATTTGCTAAAATTCAAAAGAAAAAGTTGTTTTGTCATTTTTTAAAATGACCCATAAAAACGTTATTATATCTCTTATGACAAAGAGTGTGGATTTACTAGTCCATATTTGACTTGTTTTTTGTTGGTAAAATTGGATAAGATCGCATTATATTGATATAATTACATTAATGACACTCTTAAATCAATATTAATAGAAATTATAATTTAATTAATGTTATTAGTTAAATGAATATAGTTTAAAAGTCATTCTAAACACAATTAATGTAATTGTTTTTTAAATTTAATTCATTTTCACATCTTTGTGCATATGTACGTGTGTGCGTGTGTGTGTGCATATGTGCGAGTGCGCGTTTGCCCGTGCGGATTGATGTGCGTGTGCGTATGTGTGTGTGCGTGTGTGCATGTGTGCATGTGTGTGTAGATGTGTGTATGCATGTGTGAATGTGTGCGTGCGTTCATGCGTGTGTTCTTGTGTGTGCATGCACATGTGCTTGTGTGTGTGGGTGTGTGCATATGCTTGTGTGTGCGTGTCAGAGTGTGCGTGTGCCCATGGGTGTGTGTGTGTGTGCGTGTCTGTGACTGCACATGTGCCCGTGTGGGTGGATGTGCGCGTGCGCGTGCGTGCATGTGTGTGTGGATGTGTGCAAATGTGCATGTGTCCGTGTGGGTGGGTGTGCGCGTGCGTGCATGTGTGTGTGGATGTGTGCAAATGTGCATGTGTCCGTGTGTGTGGGTGTGCGTGTGTGCACATGCGTTCATGCGTGTTCCTGTGCGTGCATGCGCATGTGCCTGTGTAGGTGGGTGTGGGTGTGTGTGAGTGCGCATGTGCCCGTATGGGTGGACGTGCGTTCATGCGTGTGTTCGTGTGTGTGCATGCGCATGTGCGCATGTATGTGTGTGTGTACATATGCGTGTGCGCGTGCGTGTGCTTGTGTGTGTGTGTGAAAGTGCGCGTGTGTCTGTGTGGGTGTGTGTGTGCTCGTGTGTGTGAGTGCGTATGTGTCCGTGTGGGTGAGTGTGCATGTACGCATGCGTGCATGTGTGTGGGTGTGTGTGTGTGCATGTGTGCAAGTGCGCATATGTTTGTGTGGGTGGGTGTGCGTATGTTCGTACATGTGTGTGTGTGTATGCGCGTGCGTGTCTGGATGTGTGCGTATGTTCATGCGTGTGTTCGTGTGCGTGCATGCGCATGGGCGTGCGTGTGTGTGGGTGTATGCATGTGTGTGTGCGAGTGCACGTGTGCCAATGTGGGTGGGTGTACGTGTGCTTGTGTGTGTATGAGTGCACATACGCCTGTGTGGGTGCGCGTGCGTGCATGTGTGTCGATGCGTGTGTGCCCATGTGGGTGGGTGTGTGTGTGCTAGTGCATGTGTGTGCACGTGTGCGCGCGTGCATATGTGTTCGTGTGTGTGCATGTGCATGTACGTGTGCGTGTGTGCATGCGTATTTGTGTGTGTACGTGTGCTTGTACGCGCATGTGCGAGTGCGCGTGTGCCCGTGTAGGTGGGTGTGCGTGTGTGTGAGTGCGCATGTGCCCGTATGGGTGGACGTGCGTGTTTGCGTGCATGTGTATGTGGATGTGTGCATGCGCTCATGCGTGTGTTCGTGTGTGGGTGTGTGCGTGTGCGTGTGCGAGTGCGTGTGTACCCGTTGTGGGTGGGTGTGCGTGTGTGAGTGCGCATGTGGTCGTGAGGATGGGTGTGAGTGTGAGTGTGCACATGTGTGTGTGTTTGTGTATGCGTGTGCATGTGTGCGTGTGTGCATATGTGTGTGCACACTGCCTTCACATGGATGTCAAAGAAGCAACCCATTGTTACTCTCTCTACGTGTGAAGCATAATATGTGGTTGCTACCTCATGTAACTTGGTTGAGAAATCTATTAAAGGAGTTATGATATTGCCAAAAGAAGAGCCAACCAGAAGTTTTCATAGATAACAAATCAACAATTGCTTTGGCCAAAAACTAGTTTTCCACAACCAGAATAAAGCACATTGATACACATTATTATTATATTAGAGAGTGCATCAGAAGAAAGGAAGTATAGTTAGAGTGCGTGAAGACTCGTGATCCGGTAGCCAACATTTTCACTAAGCCTCTTAAAAAAGAAGAATTCACAAAATTGAGAGACCTGCTTGGAGTAACAAAATCAAGTTTAAGAGAGGATGTTGAAATATAAACTTGATTTTGGGTTTAACAATATTTAGGCATAGCCCAAATAAAAGCCAAATTTCTATAAAGTATTAATTACTACAATATTCTAGATAAATCAATTGTAGGAGATATTTAGAGAAGATTGAAGATACATTTAGAAAATATAAGAAATGAGTGTAATTGTAAAGAATATTCTAGACAGTCATTTGTAACCGTCAAATAAAGAATGTGTTGGCAAAATCCTAGCCATTCATTTAGGAGTGACAACTAGGATAAATAAGAGGGATGTCCTACCACTTGTATTAAGTCAAAAAAATAGAAGTGTCTAATAACACAAGTAGCCTCTTATCTCAATTCTCTCTTCCAAATTTCCTCCAACCTCCAAAAATCCTTTCCAACAGTGTATCATTGTATGAGTTAGTAGTAGTAGAAAGAGGAGGGCGATATTTGTTGGCTTCATCCCGTCTTTTAGGCTTATAGAGAGTTGATTTGGAAGATATGAAGAGGAAGTGGGCAGTGTGTAATGCCCCAAAGGTATGTATATATATATTTTGTTTTTAATTTTATATATATATATATATTTTTATACTTAATTTAAATAAAAAGAAAAGAAAAAGAAATTTACCTCTCTCTCTCGCGCGCACACAACCCCTCTCTCATTTTTCTTTTCTTCTCCTTCCGGTACCCTAGCAGCCGCCCACCCATTTTCCCTATTCTTCTTCCCGTCCTGCCGCAGCCAACCGCAGTCAGCCGCCCCATCCGTTCGCACAGCAACTGCCGTCGGCCATCTCCATCTTCTCTTTTCCTCTCCGTTCCGTCCAAACCCAGCCGGACGTCGCTGCAACCGTCGGCCGCCATCTCTGTTCGCGAAGCAAGGCCGCCGCGTGAACCTGTAACCGCCGGCTGTCTCCCCTCTCCTTTCTCCTCTGTTTTCAGCCCAGCCGCCGCCGATTCCTTCTCCTCCGTCGTCTGCACTGCCGCGCGACTCTCCGGCCATTTGTATACGGTCTCTCCGTCGCACGTCATCTCTTCGCAAAGCCACTGCTCGATTTCTTTCGTGAAGATTTGGGTAAGTTGCAAAAAGATTCACATTGGGTTGAATTTAAATGACTGATGCGTTGAAGGGAATTATTGAGAAATTGTCTTAATGTTTAGGTTCGTTATTCATAGACTTCAACGTGGTTAAGGAGCTTAACAAATTTGAAGGTAAGGGATTTTCTACTGGACTCACTTATGATTGTGAATTGCATGTCTAAATGATTATCTTTGACTGAGTAAAGATGTTGAGATGATACTTATGTTTATACACGTATGGGTGTAGATTCGGTGCTGAATGTACACTGTGGATTGACTGAAAATATATATACATATGCATAGGAATTGAAGTAGACTTAATGTGGAATGCATATTGTGATTGTCATGGAATATATATATATGTGTGTGGATGTGGACAGGACGAAAATTGTAGATTATGCTTGTATGAGATGCAGATGCGATCTTGTGATTGTCGTTTAGATTGGGTGTCGTTACGCTAAAGTATGACTGTGTGCTGGTGATCTGAGGGGTGTATTGACTGTATAGTTTGATTGACTGATGTATTAGTATGTTATTGACAGACATATGACCTAAGTGAGATAAGTTGACTGTTAGGACGTTGAGAGAAAGAACTCTATGTTTTGAAGTATCTGAAGGATGGGTTGAATGGAATGAGGGGATAGATTGTTAGGTTGTATTGGGATGATTACCTTGTAGGTGTCCCACGGGATCACCAATTTATTTTGCACCTTCGGGAGCATTTGACTGATATGTGTTCTGCAGAACACTTGACTGATATGTACGTCCCTCGGGGCGTCAGACTGATATGTACGTCCTTCGGGGCGTTAGACTGAAATGTGTATCCTACGGGATCACAAGACTGCGACTGTACAGGGTGTCCCAATAGAACTTTAACAATTTATTTTCCCCTGACGAGACCAGTAGAGGGTCTCTTACTGAGTATTTAAAATACTCACCCTTCTTATGTTTAATTTTCAGGCAAAGGTAATAAAGGCGGCAAACCGGCGAGGGGCAGGAAGGAAGCGTGATGCCATAGGAAACGTGTAATTGCTTCCGCTTATTTAAGATTGATTTGAAATTTAGTTTACAAACGTTTGTTGTAAACAGTATTATTTTATGTTTTCTTGAATGTTTAAAAATCAGGCCTGACTTGAAGATGTTTTTTTTTTTTTTTTAAATTGCTTACGTTTTGTTTTATTTTAATCAGAGTCTTTTATTTGTTAAAAACTAACGATCTCGACTTACTTAGAAAAGTTGGGTCGTTACAGTTGGTATCAGAGCCTAAGTTTTAGGTTCTGTAGACTGACTTACGATGTAAGTCTATGTTTTTGTGTTCCTATGGCTAACGCGACCCTTCGTCTCTCGTCAGGTATGCTTTATGCTTATATGTATGGTTTATTTGCATGACCTTGCCTAAATTAAACTAGATTGCATGACGATAAAGACTTGCTTATGTTTATGATTAAGATTTTGTTAAAGAGTGTTGTTGGTGGATAATAGGAATTATGCCGCCAAGGGAAGAAGTACGTAGAGGAGGTCGTAGAGGCCGAAGGTAGAGGAGTAGGTCGTAATCAGCCTACTGAGGGTCAAGCTGAACAGCGAATTCCTGCTGCACCCGTGACTCACGTCGAGTTTGATGCACTGTCTGCTCACATGGAGCAGAGGTTTACAGAACTTATGACAGCCATAGCTCAAAACCAGCAGGCACCTGCAGTCCCACCTGCACCTGTAGTTCCCCCTGCACCAGCAGCCCCTCCTGCACAAGAATTACCTAACCAACTTTCTGCTGAGGCGAAACATTTGAGGGACTTTCGGAAGTATGACCCTCAGACGTTTGATGGGTCACTGGAGGATCCTACTAAAGCTGAAATGTGGTTGTCCTCTGTTGGAAACCATATTTAATTACATGAGATGTCCTGAGGAGCACAGAGTTCAGTGTGCTGCTTTTCTACTGAGGGACAGAGGCATTATCTGGTGGAGGACTACCATGCGCATGCTAGGTGGAGATGTGAGGCAGATTACCTGGGATCAGTTTAAGGACTGCTTCTATACCAAGTTTTTCTCGGCTAACCTTAGAGACGCCAAAAGCCAGGAATTCTTGGAGTTGAAGCAAGGATATATGACAGTCGAGGAGTACGACCAGGAGTTTGATATGCTGTCACGTTTTGCCCCTGAGCTTGTTAGTAATGAGCAGGCTAGAGCTGATAGGTTCGTCAAGGGATTGAGAGATGAAATTAGGGGTTTTGTGCGAGCACTAAAGCCCACTACCCAAGCTGAAGCACTGCGTCTGGCAGTGGATATGAGTATTGGGAAGGATGAAAGACAGCCAAGGAGCTTTAATAAGGGATCGTCGTCGGGTCAAAAGAGAAAAGTAGAGCAGAGAACTGTAGGAGTTCCTCAGAGGAACATGAGACCACAGGTGATTCTTTTCGCAGTTTCCAGCAGAGTTCTGGCGGTGCAGGAGACACTACTCAAGGAGAGGCCAGTATGTGATACGTGTGGGAAACGCCACCTGGGTCGTTGTTTGATGGGAACGAGAGTCTGTTATAAGTGCAAGCAAGAGGGACACATGGCTGATAGGTGTCCCTTGAGATCTACTGGGGCTGGATCGAGCAGTCAGGGAGAGAGACCTCCACAGCGGGGTACAATCTTTGCCACTAATAGATCAGAGACAGAGAAGGCCGGCACAGTAGTGACAGGTACGTTACCAGTATTGGGGCATTTTGCCTTGACCTTGTTTGACTCGGGATCTTCTCATTCATTTATTTCATCGCTTTTTGTGACGCATGCATGCTTAGAAGTGGAACCCTTAGACTATGTTTTGTCAGTGTCTACACCGTCTGGAGAAATTATGTTGTCTAAGGAAAAGATTAAAGCATGTGAAATTGAAATAGCTGGTCGTGTACTGGACGTAACCTTGTTGGTATTAGATATGCGTGACTTTGATGTAATTTTAGGTATGGATTGGCTAGCTACTAATCATGCTAGTATTGATTGTTCTCGTAAGGAAGTTGTGTTTAGTCCCCCTACTGCATCTAGCTTTAAATTCAAGGGAGTAGGAACAGTAGTACTGCCTAAAGTAATCTCAGCTATGAAAGCTAGTAAACTACTCAACCAGGGTACTTGGAGTATTTTGGCAAGTGTGGTGGATACTAGGGAAGGTGAGACTTCTTTAACTTCAGAACCTGTGGTAAAGAGACTACCCAGATGTATTTCCAAAAGATCTTCCAGGACTACCGCCACATAGAGAGGTTGATTTTGCCATTGAGTTGGAGCCAAACACTACTCCTATTTCTAGAGCCCCTTATAGGATGGCTCCTGCTGAGTTGAAAGAACTGAAGGTACAGTTACAGGAATTGCTTGACAAAGGCTTTATTCGACCTAGTGTGTCACCTTGGGGTGCACCAGTATTGTTTGTGAAGAAGAAGGATGGGTCGATGCGTCTTTGCATTGACTATAGAGAGTTGAATAAAGTAACAGTCAAGAACAGGTATCCTTTACCCAGAATCGATGATTTGTTCGATCAGTTACAGGGAGCCACGGTGTTCTCTAAGATTGACTTACGGTCAGGTTATCACCAGTTGAGGATTAGAGACCGTGATATTCCTAAGACTGCCTTTCGTTCGAGGTATGGACATTATGAATTCATAGTGATGTCTTTTGGTTTGACTAATGCACCTGCTGTATTTATGGATTTGATGAACAGGGTGTTTAAGGATTTCTTGGACACTTTTGTGATAGTCTTCATTGATGATATCTTGGTTTATTCCAAGACTGAAGTCGAACATGAGGAACATTTACATAAGGTATTAGAGACTCTTCGAGCCAATAAACTGTATGCTAAGTTCTCGAAGTGCGAATTTTGGTTGAAGCAAGTGACTTTTCTTGGTCATGTGGTTTCCAGTGAGGGAATTTCAGTAGACCCTGCAAAGATAGAAGCTGTTACCAGTTGGTCTCGACCCTCCACAGTTGGTGAGGTTCGTAGTTTTCTGGGTTTAGCAGGGTACTACCGGAGGTTTGTGGAGGATTTTTCACGTTTGGCTACTCCTTTGACTCAGTTAACTAAGAAAAGGGACTCCGTTTGTTTGGGACAAAGCCTATGAGGATAGTGTTCAGGATCTTAAGTAGAAGCTTGTACAACTCCCGTGCTTACCGTACATGATGGTTCAGAAAGTTTCGTAATTTATAGTGATTCTTTTAGGAAAATTTAAAAGGTATTCTGATTCAACAAGTTAAAGTAGTTGTTTGTGCTCCTCGTCAGTTGAAGAGTCATGAGGAAAATTATCCAACTTATGATATGGAATTGACAGTTGTGGTTTTTACATTAATGATTTGAAGGCACTATTTGTATGATGAAAAGATATAGATATTTTCTAACCAAAAGAGTATAAAATACTTCTTCACTCAAAGAAGTTGAGTATGAGATAGCAAAGATGGTTTCAGTTAGTAAATGACTATGATTGTGAGATTTTGTACCATCTAGGTAAGGCGAATGTGGAAGTTGGTGCTCTTCGTAGAAAAGTATCACATTTTGACAGCACTTATTACCAGACAGGTTTCATTAGACAAAAACCACGAGAGAGCTGAGATTGTAGTTTCAGTGGGGGAAGTCACCTCACAGTTAGCTCAGTTGTCAGTACATCCGATCTTGAGACAAAGAATTCTTGTGGTTCAATTCATTGATCCTTATTTGATTGAGAAGCATCGCCTAGTAGAAGTAGGGCAAGTTAAGGAGTTTTCCATATCCTTTGATGATGAACTTATGTTTGAGAGAGAATTGTGTGTGCCAACAGAAAATGCAATTAAGACAAGGTTATTGGTTGAGACTCATAGTTTCCCATTTCTCATGCATCCAAGTAGCACAAAAAAATGTATCCGGATTTGAAAAGAGTTTGTTACTAGCGTAATATGAAGAGAGAAATGGAAAATCTTGTTAGTAAGTGCTTGGTGTGCTAGTAGGTTAAAGCACCAAGATAGAAAACAACAGGTTTGTTGCAACCTTTGAGTATATTAGAGTGGAAGTGGGAGAATGTATCTATGGATTTTATTATATAATTGCCTAAAACCCTGAAGGGTTACACAGTGATTTGGGTTGTCATAGACAGGCTTACGAAATCGGCACATTTTGTACCAGGAAAATCCACTTATACTGCTAGTAAGTGGGCAGAGTTGTATTTAACTGAGATTGTGAGACTGCATGGAGTGCCTGTATCGATTGTTTCTGATAGGGATGCACGGTTTACTTCCAAGTTTTGGAAGGGACTTCAGACTGCTATGGGTACGAGATTGGATTTCAGTACAGCCTTTCATCCACAGACTGATGGTCAAACTGAACGTTTGAACCAAGTTTTAGAGGATATGCTACGAGCTTGTGTTATAGAGTTTCCAGGTAGTTGGGACTCTCATCTACATTTGATGGAGTTTGCTTATAACAACAGTTTCCAGGCTACCATCGGTATGGCACCATTTGAGGCTTTGTATGGCAAATGTTGTAGAACCCCTGTTTGTTGGAGTGAGGTTGGTGAACATAGATTGATGGGACCTGAATTAGTTCGGTCTGCTAATGAGGCTATTCAAACGATTAGGACGCGTATGCAAACAGCGCAGAGCAGACAGAAGAGTTATGCAGATGTACGGCGAAAAGACCTTAAGTTCGATGTGGGAGAAAAGGTATTCTTGAAGGTAGCACCTATGAAGGGTGTTATGCGTTTTGAGAAGAAAGGGAAGTTAAGTCCTCGTTTTGTTGGACCATTTGAGATCTTAGAGAGGGTTGGTGTTGTGGCGTATCGCTTGGCATTACCACCATCACTCTCTGCAGTTCATAATGTTTTCCATGTTTCGATGTTGAGGAAGTATGTGGCCGATACATCTCATGTAGTGGACTATGAACCCTTGGAGATTGATGAGCATTTGAGCTACGTAGAACAACCTGTGGAAATTCTGGCTAGAGAGGTAAAGATGCTTCGTAATAGAAGCATTCCATTAGTAAAGGTTTTGTGGCGGAATCATCGAATTGAAGAGGCGACATGGGAGCGAGAGGAAGAAATGAGGACTCGTTATCCAGAGTTATTTCAGGATTAGAACTTTCGAGGACGAAAGTTTCTTAAGGAGGGAAGAATGTAATGCCCCAAAGGTATGTATATATATATTTTGTTTTTAATTTTATATATATATATATATATTTTTATACTTAATTTAAATAAAAAGAAAAGAAAAAGAAATTTACCTCTCTCTCTCGCGCGCACACAACCCCTCTCTCATTTTTCTTTTCTTCTCCTTCCGGTACCCTAGCAGCCGCCCACCCATTTTCCCTATTCTTCTTCCCGTCCTGCCGCAGCCAACCGCAGTCAGCCGCCCCATCCGTTCGCACAGCAACTGCCGTCGGCCATCTCCATCTTCTCTTTTCCTCTCCGTTCCGTCCAAACCCAGCCGGACGTCGCTGCAACCGTCGGCCGCCATCTCTGTTCGCGAAGCAAGGCCGCCGCGTGAACCTGTAACCGCCGGCTGTCTCCCCTCTCCTTTCTCCTCTGTTTTCAGCCCAGCCGCCGCCGATTCCTTCTCCTCCGTCGTCTGCACTGCCGCGCGACTCTCCGGCCATTTGTATACGGTCTCTCCGTCGCACGTCATCTCTTCGCAAAGCCACTGCTCGATTTCTTTCGTGAAGATTTGGGTAAGTTGCAAAAAGATTCACATTGGGTTGAATTTAAATGACTGATGCGTTGAAGGGAATTATTGAGAAATTGTCTTAATGTTTAGGTTCGTTCTTCATAGACTTCAACGTGGTTAAGGAGCTTAACAAATTTGAAGGTAAGGGATTTTCTACTGGACTCACTTATGATTGTGAATTGCATGTCTAAATGATTATCTTTGACTGAGTAAAGATGTTGAGATGATACTTATGTTTATACACGTATGGGTGTAGATTCGGTGCTGAATGTACACTGTGGATTGACTGAAAATATATATACATATGCATAGGAATTGAAGTAGACTTAATGTGGAATGCATATTGTGATTGTCATGGAATATATATATATGTGTGTGGATGTGGACAGGACGAAAATTGTAGATTATGCTTGTATGAGATGCAGATGCGATCTTGTGATTGTCGTTTAGATTGGGTGTCGTTACGCTAAAGTATGACTGTGTGCTGGTGATCTGAGGGGTGTATTGACTGTATAGTTTTGATTGACTGATGTATTAGTATGTTTATTGACAGACATATGACCTAAGTGAGATAAGTTGACTGTTAGGACGTTGAGAGAAAGAACTCTATGTTTTGAAGTATCTGAAGGATGGGTTGAATGGAATGAGGGGATAGATTGTTAGGTTGTATTGGGATGATTACCTTGTAGGTGTCCCACGGGATCACCAATTTATTTTGCACCTTCGGGAGCATTTGACTGATATGTGTTCTGCAGAACACTTGACTGATATGTACGTCCCTCGGGGCGTCAGACTGATATGTACGTCCTTCGGGGCGTTAGACTGAAATGTGTATCCTACGGGATCACAAGACTGCGACTGTACAGGGTGTCCCAATAGAACTTTAACAATTTATTTTCCCCTGACGAGACCAGTAGAGGGTCTCTTACTGAGTATTTAAAATACTCACCCTTCTTATGTTTAATTTTCAGGCAAAGGTAATAAAGGCGGCAAACCGGCGAGGGGCAGGAAGGAAGCGTGATGCCATAGGAAACGTGTAATTGCTTCCGCTTAATTAAGATTGATTTGAAATTTAGTTTACAAACGTTTGTTGCAAACAGTATTATTTTATGTTTTCTTGAATGTTTAAAAATCAGGCCTGACTTGAAGATGTTTTTTTTTTTTTTTTTAAATTGCTTACGTTTTGTTTTATTTTAATCAGAGTCTTTTATTTGTTAAAAACTAACAATCTCGACTTACTTAGAAAAGTTGGGTCGTTACACAGTGGGTTAATGGAGATTGGGGTTTAAAGGTAAAGAAGGAAAGTACCAAAGAGAGTGAAGAAATGAAATAGTGAATGATAAATATAAAAGGTAACTACAAATAAGAGAAAGGGAGAGATTTAGTTTAGCATTGTTTGGAAATTGGAACGTAATATTCACTTCTCTATTTTCCTCAATTTAATTTAAGATTAACTTTTGAGACATTTTTCACTGACTTCGTGTTATTAACATATTGGTATCTGGATTAGTTTGGTAAGAAAATGTAATGGTAAATAGAGAGTGTTGATTTGGAACTTATGGAGATGTAGTGAGAAGTGTGTTAATGGAGATTGAGGTTAATAGGGTGAAGACTAGATTTATATTAAGTGTGTTATAGGGACTGTAAGTTCATCTTTTGTTTTTAAACATATAATAATTATTTGTGTTTTATTTCTATTTCTCTAATCTTAAAATGTTCTTATTAATTCTTATACTTTAGTTTATGTAGTAGTAATCTTTGTTTATTTCAAGTTTGGAAATTTATTTGACAAAGGTTTAATGTTGGAGACTACACTTGTAACATCTCGAACTCTAGGGTACCTTATTATATATATGTGTGTATATATATCTTTTTTTTTTAGAAAAGAAGTTAAGGGAGAAAGCGATTTGGAAGGTTAAGATAATAATAATATACATTTAATAATATTGTTATAATTTTTTTTAAATCATTAAGTTAAATAAAGAAAAAGGAAATAAAAAAAAAAGAAAAGAAAATCAAAGATTTTCTTTCTCTCTCCTCTCTCTCTCTCTCTCGCACGTCCCTTCCCCGTTTTTCTTTTTCTTTCTTTCTCTTCCTCTTCCTCACATCTTCCAGCCGCCCCACCCCTCTTTTTCTTTTCATCTCCGATTCACGAAGCCGCCGACCGGAGGTTCTTCCACCGTTCAGATCCACAACAGCCACCGCCTCCCTCTGATTATGCTTTTGGGGTTGAGATGTTTATTAAAAATGGGTTGAAACATTCAAAGATGTCGAACGTCATGACTTGTCCTTGTTTAAAATGCGTAAATGCAAAGACTTTAGATGTGAATACAATTAGAGATCAATTATTTTTTTTAACGACATCGAGTGGGGAAGAAATTCTTGTACAAACCATCACGTTCTTATGCAACAGTTGCTACTTGTGGCAATTCATGGTATTTTATGAAACATGTAAGACTTGTAATTGTTCGACTATGCTTCTTCTTTAATGCTATATGTAAGATGACAGTTGGTTCATCACAATTAAAAGGAATGCAAGAAGATGTTGTTGTCACTCTATGCCTATTAGAGAAGTATGTTCCACCATCATTTTTTACCATAATGGTACACCTTGTTGTGCATCTCATAAGAGAAATTGAGTTATGTGGACCTGTTCATCTAAGGTGGATGTATCCTTTTGAACGATACATGAAAGTTTTGAAAAATTATGTGTGAAACAGAAATCGACCAGAAGGATGTATGGTAGAAAATTATATTGTTGAAGAGGCTATAGAGTTCTGTTCAAAATTTATGGTGGGTGCTAGCACTATTGGACTAAACTCATCTGTAATAAAAGCATATTCAAACGTGGATAGATCATTATCAGCTTCTTCTTTTATCAGACCGATTAAGGAGCAGTTAGATCAAGCTCATCTTTACGTTATTCAAAATGTAAACGAAGTTCTACCATACATTGAGTACGTTCTAAATCCCATCTATTCTCATTTTACATAAGTTGGTTATGTAATTACCTAATAATTTTGTTATTTCTGACAGAAAAAATATGGAGAGTTTGTGTAAGCTTAACTCTGGTAAATATAGAAGTAAAAAATGGATTCAAGAAGAGCATAATCGAACATTCAGTCGGTGGTTGTCCACACGGGTAATTACTAGAACCATACACTTCCATGTTTATTTTAGATCTAAACTAATCAGATCCAATATATTTTGTAGGTTGCCCTCGCTCTCGAAGTTCCTAAAAATTCCATCACGCCTTCCTTAAGATGGATAGCTCATGGACCTTCTCCACATGTGGCTACTTATTCTGATTACATGATCAATGGTTATTACTACCACACAAAAAAACGTCGATGATATTAGGAGAGTTCAAAATAGTGGAGTTAGTATAACAACCACTACAATGCAAGTGTCTAGTTCTAAAGACAAAAACCCAGTCATATCAGATATGACATTTTATGGCATAATACAAGAGATTATGGGAGATTGATTACCATCAATTATCCTTTGTTTTATTTAAGTGTGATGGTTGGTGGGTTGATAATAGAAGTGGAGTCAAAGTGGACGAGCTTGAGTTTACCATTGTGGATCTCAAACGTATTGGACATAAATCAGACCCATTTGTTTTAGCCTCCCAAGCAAAACACATATTCTATGTGAAAGATTCTGCAAATCCTAAATGGTCAGTGGTTTTAACATCTCCACGTAGAACTATTGAAGAAGATTTCTTTGAAGATGAAATAGGAGATATGCTACTAGAGTGTGGTTATGGAGTTGTTCAAAAGATGCCCAATGTTGATACACCTCACGAGATTGATGATACAACTTCATCATATATTAGACATGATTGTGAGGGTAGATGGGTTGATAAGTAATAATTGTATAAATGTTTTATTAAGGTATGCCATTTACTTTCCTTTATAATAGATTTATGTTCAGAGATTGTAATTACTAAGCTTATTTTATGTCCTTACTTTGCTCACTAACGTGCTTACTAATACATATATGTTTTTTTTGCAGATTCATAGATGGAGGAGTCACATACTTAAGTGAGGATGAAAGAAAAATGATTCCCAAAGCAAGAAACAAATCATTCGCGCCATGTGGCCCAACGACTATGCCAGAGTTAGCATGTAAGAAATTCTGGGCAACGGTTGCCCGTTCAATTTAATGAACATGGGCAACTTGTAAGAGCTATATCTAAGAAAATTCAAAGTTACATTGGTGTGTGTGTTCGACAGCAGATTCCTATCACATACAAATCTTGGAAACAAGTTTCGAATGAGTTGAAAGATAAAATCTACGATTGTATATCGGTATGAATTCTATAATTACATTTTTCTTACAATGTAGTTTGATTTCCCTAAGTCTAAATATTTTTTTCTTTTTTCTTGTGTAGATGTCGTTTGAGTTACATCCCAATGTTAGACATTCTATCCTAATGTCTGCATCAAGAAAGTATCGAACTTTCAAAACTACGTTAACTCTTCTGTATATACTTCCGTTTAAGGATCAACCATCATGTTTGTAGTTTCCTCCTAAGATCTATTCTCATATTAATCAAGAAGATTGGAAATCCTTTGTGGACGCTAGACTGACTGAAGAATGTGAGGTAAATAAATTTAATTACATGTTAACTTTAATGTTGGTTTGGTATGTAACTACAAACTAATTTTTTGTATAGGATTATAGTCGTATTCAAAGGGAAAGAAGATCAAAATGCATATACAATCATCACATTGCTAGTAAGGGATATGAAAATCCTGTCGAAGAATTAGTAAGTATTTCTAATTGAATGAAATAATTTATCTTAATATGTTTATGCTAATTAAATATATATCTTTGGTTGCATAATATAACGTGTGATCTTTCCTATCGTTCAACTCTTTGGAAAGAAGCAAGAAAAGGAAAAAACAATGATTATTTTGATGATGCTACTCGAGATTGTGTCTCTCGAATCGTAAGTTTGCTTGCGATTTACTTATATACAATATTTAATCTTTTGTTAACTTAGTTAATGATGAATACTTGTATTGTTCTATAGGATGCATTAGCTGAAACACATAGAGATGAGGACATATTGACTGAGTCATTGCGCTCTAAGGAGCATGGTGGACGTGTACGTGGCATGGGTGGTTTTGTCTCTCAATCACTATATTTCAAGACAGTGAAAGGGAAAGAGAAAATTGCAAGTTCTCAAGTTGTAGAAGATGACTCAAAAAGCAAAAGTTACAAAAAGGGTCATAATCATCTGAGATCGTCCATCAGAAGTGTTAACATAGATCTCTATGCCGATGAGGATTTGGGCAACACACCTATGAACGAAGAAGTGAAGGTAATTAACTTTGTTGTCACTTTTAAAATTTTAATGTTTATAGGATAAATTGTTCTTAATGATGCTTTTAATACTTGTAAAGTAAACACCGTGCAAATTGGCTATAGGAACAATTAATAATATTGTTGCAATAGCAACCGTACTTGATGATAGCAATGGTGGTCCCAATGTTAAAATCTTGGTGGACTTGCTCATGAAGGGCAAGATAGAGACTTTACCCTAAACCCTAAACCCTAAACCCTAAACCCTAAACTTGTAGTTTACCTATTCCAGTGAAGGGCAAGATAGAGACTTTAAATCAAGCATTAGGTAATATTGTTGAATGACCTCGTTGACTTGTTTATATGCTATTGAAGCTTTGATATTTATTTGTGATTGTATTTTAGGTTTTGATATTATTTTGTTTGTGCTTGGAGCATTCAACCCCAAAGGATGTTCTGTATTCTTCAAATTACATAAATGTTAATGGAACCATTAAGCTCTTATATGGACATGTCGTGAACAATATGAAGGATGTAGATATGGTTCGCATCCTAATGAACGAGCTAATATTCGGTAAAAACAAATTCATTTATTTAGCTCGTTAGGACTTGCTCCATTATTGCGGCATGGTAGAAATAGGCTATATGTGCATCCTAGCATACATTACGTAAGTAAACATCTTTTACTCATCTTTATGTCCAATACTATAGCTATAGTTATTTTGTTCCTTTTTAACTAAGGTTGCTTTTACTTAGATATCTTTGCTTTTAACTCATCTTTTACTCATCTTTTACTTAGGTTGCCCTCGCTCTCGAAGTTCCTAAAAATTCCATCACGCCTTCCTTAAGATGGATAGCTCATGGACCTTCTCCACATGTGGCTACATATTTTGTAGGTTGCCCTCCCCATATTATTCTCGATAGTCGAGCCCCATATTATTCTCGATAGCCGAGCCCCATATTGTTTGCAATGGAATGAGTCCTCACATTATAACCCTTGAGAAGATGAACATGAGAGCTTTTCCCTTCTCGTAACACGAAGAAGTGAAAGATTAGCTCTATTACTTGTCACCAGGGAGCATTATTTCATGGGAGTAGATGTAGAGACAATATTTGGAAAAGTTCTTTTCAACCTTTTATGCTACTAGTGTGAGGAAGAAAATCTATGACATCACACAAGGAAAGGATGAATCACTTTACGATTATTGGGGGAGATACTTGGCTCAGTGCCAAGTTTTTCATCATTAGGTACAGAACCATATGTTGATTCAATATTTATATGGGTGATTGTTGCAATGAGATAAAATGATTATTGATGTGGAGGCATGAGGTGCTCTTAAGGATAATACGACAACTAAAGTAAATAAATTGATTTCAACTATGGTAGCTAGCTCCCAACACTTTGAAATGTAAATTTATTAGGTCCCTTCCTAGTATGTAAAGGGTATTAAGGTTATTACATATTGACTGTAATTTGAAATGTTCATATTTACTTTGAAAATTAGTATAATGTATGGTGATATATTATAATATAAAATTTATCTTTTAATTGAACTTTATTATATAAATTTAATTTTGTATATGATTTAAAATTAATTTATGAAATAATAAATATTTGAATGAGTTCAAATATTAATTTAATATGAATTAAATTTGTAATAAAACTATAGATTAAAATTTAATACGTATATGATACAAATTCAAACAATAGGTTATGAGAGAAATTCATATATGAGTATGATTCAAATCTATATTAAATCAAATATAAAATATTTAATTTAGAAATTAAATAATTGAAGAATTAATTAATAATTTAGTTTAATTCTATTTAATTAAATTCAAACTATTGGTTATGTGAGAGATATTCATTTAAATGTGATTTAAATGAAATATTAATTAAATGTGATTTAAATAATTATTATATATTAACTAATTATTTTAGTGTTAATCAAATTTAAGTGGAATTTTCAAATATACTAATTAAATTGAAACTAATTAGCATAATAATTAAATTCTCTATAGCACATTTGAGTCTTTTTGTAAATAGTTTCAATTTTTTGCTATATTTTGTAAATAGTTTTAACTTTTTTGCTATTTGTGATCATTAATTTAAATTAAGATAATAACTTCCATATGTGGGTGCTATTTAGAGAATGTGGGATGCTCCCGTATTCCTATATCCAAGTGGCGGTGATTTCCAATTAAATATTAATTAGATTAATTTAAGAGTAATTTACATAAATGTAGAAAAATCCAAAATATTTATGGTTCGTATAACAAAATAAGAAAAGTCCATGATGCGAGATTATTTTTTCACAAATTCCATAGACGTCCTTGCGATTTATATCTTCTTTGTGATTTATTAATAACGGGTCATCTCGATGCAATTAAGGTCGAGATCGAATAACTAAAGGCAAAAAAATTTCATTTTGGAGCATCACAATGTAATGTATGCCCAAGATTAAATAGAATAAAGACAGAATTCTTTCATCCCGAGCCATTTCAGTGCAATTAAGGCCTGAGATCGAATAACTAAAGGCAGAAGTCTTTCATAATGTAGCATCTTAGGACAATGTATGCTCGAGACTGAATAAAATAAATGTAAATTTGTTTCATCCCAGGCCATCTCTCGGTGCAATTAAGGTTCAAGATCGAATAACTAAAGATAGAAGTCGATCGCTCCGGTTATTGAGGTGTTGTTTCTCTTCAACAATCAGGACTTAGTGTTAGTAAATGGTGAATGAAAATTATACTCAATCTAGGCGATATATCACTAAGCATGTTGACTGCATGTGAATTGCTCACTAGACCTTCATATCGTGTGGCAACTAAGTCCTCTTGAGTACAAGTTTTCTTACTACTTGTCCAAGTGCAAGTGAAATGGTAGGTTTACATGGGTGATCCCGAGTCGAACATAAGGAATTGATTCAAGATATTAATTTTAGGTATTACTTATTATCTAGGCAGTATAAAAGAATTAAAGAATAACGAATGGTATAAAAGAAATACAAGAACAAACTACCACTAGATATCTACGCTTAGAGATTCTATAAGAGGGAATATGGATGACAAAATAGAAATGGGAACTAACTTGTATGCAAGAAAGAGCAAAGGAATGTCTTTGCGTTATAATGCGATTAAGTAACACGACAACTTTAATAGGATATATCTCGCTCCATCAAAACTAATAATGAGATCTATACCAATTCAAAGCTGCTACATCAAAACTAATAATGGACACAATCATTTTCTCTGACTCACTCAGTTTGTGTATCTGAAAGTATCTCTCAGCCCTAAACAACCAAGAATCAGGATCATTTCCCACAAAAACTAGCATTTCAATTTTTTTAAATTTGCTTCGGTCGCCCGCAGAATCTTCACCCTCCAACTTGGTATGTTTTTCCTCATATTTTCCTCCCATCATCGTCCAATCACTGACATCAACCATGCTGTCAACTCACTTGATGATCCTTCTAGTACTTCTTCCATCGTTGTCTTCCCTTTGATCATTCCTTCAATATATTTCAACAGTGTTTCTGGTTGCTGTTGTTGCTTCTCAGCCTGTACTCCTAACCTCTCAATACTCTTCGCCAAAGATGACATGTTTTCCTTGATTGTTGGCAGATCATGTAATTCTGCTCGAATGCCGGATATTTCTTGATCTACCATTTCCAACTTTTCCTCAATTCGCTTTTGAGCCATGATATAGAACTTCACAGATTCGATTTCTCCGATACCAAAATGATAGAACACCAAATAGTGTGTTCTACTAATTTATTAATCAGCCAAACATGTTCTAACACAGTCTTGAAAACAAAGTACTCGACAATTTGGAAGACAGAAAGCCCTAGAAGAGTGATATCACGCTTTGGAGAATGCGAAATGGACTATGAACTGTGCAGAAGTTTTGCAAATGAAACCTCCCTTTCTCAGTTTATCTCCTCATGTTTGTCCCTTGTGTTTGCATGCTTTAGAAGATTTACATCATATTTTCTTCTCCTGCCTACATGCAAAGAAGTGTTGGTTTTGGCTTACTTGGCTATCTTCATTTGAATTGGATTTTCGACTATAGATTTAGGAGAACACGGTCCAGCTTATTTCATGTCCCATTCTCAAGAAGAAACCAAGATTGATTTGGTTAAATGCAGTAAAGGCCATTTTACCAGAAATTTGGTTTGAACATAATCAACTAACATTTCAAAATAAAGCTTTCTCTTGGACAACTCGAGTTGAAATGGCTAGAATCAATGCTTCTACTTGATGCTCTCTTTCAAAAGACATCAAAGATTTCTCCATACAAGATATAAGTCATAACTGGCCGACTTTCATTTTTAATTCTTAGTCCACTACTGTACTCTTATTTTATTTCTTTTGGATTTCTAGTGGTCTTAAATCTATGTTGTATAGTTATTGGGCAGTTTGTATAATCTATTCTAAACCTTGTCGTTGGTTTAGTCTTTTGGTTTAAGTCCCGATATGGTGAGAACGCTAAGTGGGTGTCAACCTAGATGAGATGTCCGAGTGCACTAGCTGATCCTAGGGCTTCTTTGTATTATCTTTTGTCTTGTCTACAGATTAAAAGTTTGAACTTAGACTATTCCAAGTGCTTCACCAAATCTTAAATATTTGAACCAAGTGCACCAACTTTGCACAACACAACAATGTAAAACACATTAACTACTTTCTCTTTTATGCACATTATATATCAAATAAAAATATTAGAAGGGAAAAAATGGAGAGAAAAAAAACATACTAACAACGATAAAATATAATAAGCTTCAATCGAAGAGAGAAGGTTTGAAGAACATAATTCAAAGGTTCCCAAAATCATATCATAATTAGAAAGCCAATACCAACCACCAATTCAAAGAGAACACCTAATCTACCATACAAAAGTCTAAATATAATATTTTTTTTTAATCTTGTGTTTTAGTGTATGATGCAAGTGAAGCAAAACAATATTACAATATAAGATCTTTGCGTTCAAAGTTGACCAAGAATCCAAGACTTTCAATCGGCAAAGGTAATATTCTGAACATGGTAGTTGGATGTGTTCCCTTTAGCATACTATCTTAAATAATCACTTTTTGTTATTTGAGAAAAACTCCATTTTCTCTTATTACGGAAAAAGGATTTGATAATAGGTAAGTATAATTTAATAGAAATTCTAACTAAAGAGAACTAATTATAAAAGAAAATAACGTCTAAAAAGAATAATTAAAAAAATAACTAAGGCAACTATACAATACAAATCTACACTTGGTAATCACAACTTTCGATCTTCCTTGTATGGAGTAACATTTTAAAGAGGCCGAACTAAGATAAAGATCTAAGCGAAAACTTCATCGATGGCATAAGAAAGATGGATGGAAACCTTATAATGATACATATTCTTACAAATCCAGATGTACGGGTGCTCGTGTGTGTTCAATAAAGTAAATAATAGAAAAAATTTCAAGCAAAAACCAAGCATAATAAATTTCTATGACCATTAAGACATCCATATTCTTATCGCTTCTCTCCCACATTTCACGAAGGCCCTCAGCCATCTGCCAATTCCATTTGAATTATTTTTTATAAAGCCCATTAAAAAAAAAAGTTCAAAATGCACTTTGAGACCTAAAATGACGACCAAGTATGCAAGTGAAACAAACTTAGTCTTAAACAAGTCTCAAAATGGCAATCAAGTGGGTAAGGTCAACAAACTTAGTATCTCTTGATTTGAAATTTGAAAAATATTTGTAAGGTGTGATAAATTCAAAATCAAATCATTTTATGTTTATGTTGTTGAATTTAAAGAAATCAAATGATTATAAATCAACTTTTAAAAAATTAAAAATTTGTTTCTAGACATCCATATTCTTACCGATTAAAATTCAACTTACATATTCTCTTTTTTACTTAATATCTAAAATTTACATATACTTTAAAATTTATTTCTTCTCTTTTCATTTTTTTTTCTCATATTTCATTTTTCAAGATTTAAATAGTTTTTTTGTTTTATCTGTACTTTTTTTGATAGGTTATGAGTTATGAGCTTATAGTTTAGCATTGTTAGGTCGTTTTGAAAATTCAAATGATACTCCAAGGTTATTCTTGGAATATTCTTTTACATTATATTTGTTAAATCACTATTTAATTTATTAAGAGCTTGATAAATAACCACTAAACTAAAACCATAGAGGATAATTGATAGACCACTAGTACATGTTCTATCACTAACTAACAGACGGTAAAACTTTGTTATATTTGTGAATATCTTCAGCAATTTTATCATTTAAGACAATTTTTCGTATAATATCGACATGAACATCGTAAGAAAACTCAAATTAAGTAAGTTAAATTAAAAAAAAAATTGTATGAATGTTTCGAGAACCATTAATTATAAATGCAACATTTTTGAATGAAAAATTGGATTGGTTTGTGGTGACGGCTAACATGCATGTCTAACAATTATTTTCAATTTCTAATACTTTCATCCATTGCCAAAGTTGGAAACTAATGTTCCCAATTTTTTTTATCTTATTAAATGAAATTTCACATTTCTTGAAAATTATGGATTATAATTATTTGAAAAACAAAATATATTTTTTTTGCTTGACAATTTTATCTCAGTTTTTGCAGTAAAATTTGATTTTTTTAGTCTAAATTTTAAAAACAAAATATTTGTTTTAGTTATAAAGAAATTGTTTTGGGTTTTAAATGAGCTTTATCACAAATAATTCAAATATATTTTAAATGGGTTTTTCTTCACTAAATCCTTTATAGTTTTTCCCTCATCTCCCATTCTCTCTCACTCACGTTTCCCTCAATCAAATATGAATACTACGGCTGGAGTTTTATGAAAAAAGCCAAAGCCCCTTATTGGATTTGAACCGATGACTTACGCCTTACCATGACGTTACTCTACCACTGAGTTAAAAAGGCCTATTTGATTCAATTTCTGAGTAAGCCACTAGCCACGATGAGTCTAGTGTATATAATTCTTATAAATTATAAATAATATGATATGTACATAAATATATCTTATCCACATAGTCGCTCATTGAGGAACTGGATTTATCTAATGAGTATAGGTAAAATGGTTTTTTATATTGGATTTATCAATGCAATGAACTGTTTCATCATAAGACCGATCCCTAATTAAATTGACGAGCCTCATCCTAACGAAATGAACTTGATTCATACATGTACACACACGAATTGAACATAGATACATTCATCGAATCGTTGATAAAGCAATTCTACTTGGCGAGAAAAAAAATTTCAATAACTTGTTGATCCCTATCCCCAGATTTTAAAGATTTTTTTTTTTGAATATTTATTATTTTTGTTTATTTTAGACATTTCTTCTAATCACTATTTTCATTTGATATTCTATAATAAGTAATATAACTATATATTCCAATTTGCAAATTTATGTATATTATTTAAATTAAATAAATAAAAAAAAGAAATTAAATAAATAAATAAATAATGCAATTGAATTTTAAATAAAAGAATTTCTTCCCCTACTTCTTCTCTAACGACTCTTTCTCTCTACTTTCTCGTCCTCTCCCCTTCTCTTATCTTCTTCGTCTTCCTCAAAATCGCGATTCACGGCCATCTTCTTCTCCTAGCCCTAACAGCGCTGGATTTCTCAACTGTCGATCGAGTGACAATCATGCCTGCCTGCTTGACAAAGCCTTTTCGGTCTACCAATAAAGGAAAAGCGATTGCTGGTGACACGAAAGCTGTGCTCGACGCTCTTTTTCCTATTCCACTGCGCGTCGTGGTCTTTCCCTTGCTCTTTGGATGACTACTGTGGACGAAGAGCACAACTACTTCCAGTCTCTGGTCGATAAGTACCCAAGGAAGGTAAATTCCAGCGGAGAAAGTCGAGAGCTCCTTAGTTGATCACAAATCCTTCCAAATTCTTTGTTCGTAGACTAATTTGAAATCCTTCCAAATTCTTTGTTCGTAGACTAATTTGAAATCCTTCCAATATGGATCCATGCTATCTTTTATATCCATAAGATACCAATTAGATTGTGTTAATTATTGTTTATAAGAAAATATTTGTGTGCAGAGTTGCAGTGGGTAAATCTTAATGGCTGCCAGAAAATTGGTTCCGGATATATTACTCTCAACACAAAGTATTTTTTATCAGTTTACTTCCCATCGGGTATTTGCTCTTCCTATGCTTTATCCTTATCCCATCTTTCTCCGCTCTAGTCTTCATAGGATGGATTTCTGTGGTGTAAATTTATTCATCTACTTTGTTTGATTTATGGTTGCATTTAGGGAGAAGGTAAATTACATAAGCCAAAGTAGTTATGGAAAACATCTCCAATTTACAGCAAGTTAAAGAAAAAAAAAAGAAGAGAAAGACAGCAGTTCAAAAAAACTGGGCATCTTGCTTCTTTCTTATTGATGTATGTAATTTACAAAAAAACAGCAAGCTTGCATGAAGAAACTAGGTTACAAGGGGAGGTCTTCTGTTCTCCTTTTTCTTTTTTTTTCCATCCGTAGAATCTTGCTTAAAATGCTTTGAGGACAATGCATATTTTTAAGTGGGGGGTGGGGTTGTAGCCTTGCACATTCCATGTCCTTTGGGAAATTTTCATTTTGCAAATTTTGCTAAAAATGTCAAAATTTAGAAACTTTTGCAATGCTCTATGCTTAGAATAAGTACCATGTCTACTTCGCTTTTTAGCATAAAAAAGCATGTATGCGTAACGCATGAGAACGGAGCTCGGATTTGTGATTGTATTTGTTCTTTGAATATGTTACATATGTTGAAAATGCATATATTGATAGCTTAGAAATGAGTAGAACACTTGGTTCATTTTCTGAATATTGTGAATTATGTACATAATAATATGTGCGGTTCTCTTTTTTATCTCAATTTTAATCCCCTTTTTTGCCATATTCTAATGCCTTTTTTATATTAATTTTAAATCCCTCTTTTGGCCATACACATTTGTATAAGATTGTTTGAAAGCAAAATATGATTGTTAGGTCAGGTAGAAAGCAAAGTCGGCAAGTTCTTAGAGTTTTTCACCCAACATAACAGCCGATAGAAACAAACAATACGACCAAGCTGCTAAGGGTTGCAAAACCCGACCCCCGCCTAGTGGGTCACTAGAGTTCCCCAGCATGGCAGCCGGTAGAGAGGGAGCGAGAAAAAAAAGAGGGAGCCAAGCCAGCCGCTTAGGTCAAGTAAAATGCGTGCCGAGATCCCCCGGTTTCAGAGTTTTCGTGGGATCCTCTCCGCTTTTATTGCCTAAGCAAAACCCGATCCCGCCTAGTAGGTCCTTAGATTTCTTCACCAAGCATGGCAGCCGGTAGAGAGGGAGAGAGAAAAAAAAAGAGGGAGCCAAGCCAGCCAGCCGCTTAGATCAAGTAAAATGCGCACCGAGATCCCCCGGTTTCAGAGTTTTCGTGGGGATCCTCTCCGCTTTTCTTGCCTAAGCAAAACCCGACCCCCGCCTAGTAGGTACTTAGAGTTCTTCACCCAGCATGGCAGCCTGTGAGAGGGAGCGAGAAAAAAAAAAGGGAGCCAAGCCAGCCGCTTAGGTCAAGTAAAACGCGCACCGAGATCCCCGGTTTCAGAGTTTTCGTGGGGATCCTCTCCGCTTTTCTTGCCTAAGCAAAACCCGATCCCGCCTAGTAGGTGCTTAGAGTTCTTCACCCAGCATGGCAGCCGGTAGAGAGGGAGAGAGAAAAAAAAGAGGGAGCCAAGCCAGCCGCTTAGGTCAAGTAAAATGCGCGCCGAGATCCCCCGGTTTCAGAGTTTTCGTGGGATTGACCATTCAATTTCAGCAAACCCACTTGTTATAGTCAAAAGCATATTTAAGTTGACAATGGTTAGAAGATATAATATTACATTTACCTCATCACATCTCTTTGTTCTTCCAACAACCATTAAGAAAAATCCCTATAAACCGAACCCCATGTATTCCCTTTTCTCCTCACTCGCCAGAATTTTGCCCACTCTCCAAACAAAATCATTTCAGCCTTATTTTTGTTCACTGCCCATTTCCAAAAATTTCATTTCCCTCTGAAAATCTTTGTCGATGGCCAAACTTGTGGCTGGGAACCGAATGTTCTCGATCATGTCCAGTGCTGAACCTCCCGATGGACTGCAAGGATCAAGGGTTAAGGTTGGTTTTTCTATTTTTGTTTGTTAGAGTTCGTGTTCTGTTTTTTTTTTTTACTTTGAGTTAAATCCTTTGTATTTGAAGAAATTAAAGTTATGGGATGTGATGCATGTTGGCAGGGAGTTGATTCCTTAAAAGTTGGTTAGTGTTCTTTTTCTGTTTTTTTTTTTTTTTACCTTGAGTTAGTTACATTGTTTTTGAAGAAATGAAAGTTATGGGATGTGATGCATGTTGGTTGGTAGGGAGCTGAATCCTTTCTTAGGAACGTTTTGGGGAGCATGGAGGCTGTTTATTTGAGTCGGAAGCCCGCTGCAAAATCTGTTTTGGAGTTTGTTCGATTTGTCCATGATGATACAAATTTGTTATGATCATACTGCATTTTGAAGTTTTGGGGTATTTTTCTTCCATTTCTTTTCTTCTTCCAATTTCCACTTATCTTTTTATTCTTTCTTCTGTTTATTATTTTCTAATGGTCACTTGTTGTGCAATATCTTTCTTTTAAGTCATTGGCTACTTGTTGTGAAATGGTGTCACTTCTTAGGAACGTTTTGGGGAGCATGGAGGCTGTTTATTTGAGTCGGAAGCCCACTGCAAAATCTGTTTTGGAGTTTGTTCGATCTGTCCATGATGATACAAATTTGTTATGATCATATTGCATTTTGAAGTTTTGGGTATTTTTCTTCCATTTCTTTTCTACTTCCAATTTCTGCTTATTTTTTATTCTTTCGTATGTATATTATTTTTTAATGGTCACTTGTTGTGCAGTGCCTTTCTTTTAAGTCATTGGCTACTTTGTACAGAGAAGAACAAAGTGAACTATGTTATCGTTCTACTCTTTCTACCCCATTTCTGTAAAGAAGCAAGAAAACACCTAACAGGCATATCAATTTGCTTAAACATTCAATTGGCCATTTAGTCTTTTGGGATTTAACATTGTGCCATTCTTGTCGTTGCCCTTAAATCTCCTCACAAACTCTTTGTTCTTCCAACAATCATTGAGAAAGATCCCTAGAATCGGAGCCCCATGTCTTTCCTTTTCTCCACGCCGGCCAGAATTTTGCCCACTCTCGAAACAAAATCTTTCCAACCTTATTTTTCTTTACAACCCATTTCCAAAAAATTCATTTCGCTTTTTGGAAAATCATCGTCTATGCCGAAACCTGCATCTTGGAACTGATTGTTCTCGATCAAGTCCAGTGCTGAACCCCCGAATGGACTGCAAGGATCACGGGTGAAGGTTTATTTCTTTCTTATCGTTGGTTAGAGTTTTTGTTTTGTATTGTACTGCCTTGACTTATTTCCATTATTTTTGAAGAATTTAAAGTTATGGGTTTTGATGATCCTTTCTTAGGAACGTTTTGGCAAGACTGTACACTGCCTATCTGAGTCGGAATCCCACTGCAATATCCATTTTGGAGCTTATTCGATCAATTCATGTTGATACAAATTTTTTATGATCATAATGCATTTGGAAATTTTGGGGTATTGTTCTTCGTTCCATTTTTTTTTCTACTTCCAATTTCATTTTTAATTTCTGCATATTTTTTATTCTTTCTTATGTATATTGTTTTCTAATGCTCATATGTGGTGCAATGTCTTTCTTTTAAGTCATTGGTTATTTGGTGAATAGAAAAACAAAGGGAACTTTGTCATCGTTCTACTGTTTCTACGACATTTCCATAAAGAAGCAAGCCAGATCAAACATTCTGCCATTCTTTTGGTTGCCCTTAAATCTCCTCACAACCTCTTTGTTCTTCCAACAATCATTAAGAAAAATCCCTGTAAACCGAACCCCATGTCTTCCCTTTTCTCCCCACCGGCCGGAATTTTTCCCACTCTCCACACAAAATCCTCTCAACCTTATTTTTCTTGACTACCCATTTCCAAAATTTTCATTTTCTTGGAAATTCTTTGTCGATACCGAAACCTGCAGCTGGGAATCGATTGTTGTCGATCATGTCCCCGGTGCTGAACCTCCCAATGGACTGCAAGGATCAACGGTTAAGGTTTATTCTTTTGTTCTCGTTGGTTTGACTTCTTGTTCTGCTTTTTTCTGCTTTGATTTAATTGCATTGGTTTTGAAGAATTTAACGTTATGGGTTGTGATGCATGTTGATAGCAAGCTGAATCCTTTATTAGGAATGTTTTGGTGAGCATGGAGTCAGTTTATCCGAGTCGGAATCCCACTGCAAAATCTGTTTTCTCAGACTGTTTTGTAGTGCGTATATGCAGAATTGTGGTCACATTTGATCAGCCTTCTATTTTCTGCGTTTCTGTTCTTAGACAGCATTTTTTATGGCAATGAGCCTTCATTGTAGCAAATCTGATTTTCTCTATTACAATGTTTGCAGTTGAGGAATTGGAATGAGCGATGGGTAGTTTTGGACCCAACAACAGGGAAAATGGAGTAACCATACGTCCCATTTACACTGTTTTTGGTCCTTCCTTGCTTGGTTCAATGTAGTAATATGTTGGTGGAAACAGCTCATTTCTAATGTTGTTGCCGATGGTGATGGGGTCAATGGACCTCTGCCAAGAGTGTTCATATCACAAATTTTTGTGGATTAGTTGAGTAAATAAACTCAGGTGTGGTTTCACCGAATTCTCGATATGCAGAAATCTGAATATATTTTTTCCTTCTGAAATTTGGCTACAAGCTGTATCTTGGTGCTGCAGTAAGTGTATTGTTAGCGATGTAGTAGGCATAAGGTGGGAATAGGATGCATTTTGTGTTTTATCCATTCAAGTTTTTGGTTTATGCAACAAAACCTTAGCTTGAATTACAACTTCATATCATTTTTCCTACTGCATTCAGTACATAATCAGAAGATACACTGAATGTTCTTGCATTGGGAAGAAGCATGCTGCTTTGGCTGGTTCTCTGGGTTCCTTCACATGGGAAAAGCCTTTGCATTCAGAGTTTGAGCAATTAGCGAGGCTTTTAATCTCCCATGACTCTGAAACTTATGTTATTTAGGTCACCATATTATCGTGGAGAATGAACCAAATTTCATTTCTGAATTGTGATTTCACCAAGAATTTGAAAACAAAAATGCATATTGTTTTCTTTCTGATTCTTTTTTATTGCGTATTATTTTTTATTGGTCATTTACCTCCCACAGATGACATGAATAGCGCCAAACAACTACAAAGAGAACTGCCACACTCCTATAATTGCTGCTAACCTACCTAACTAAGAATATACGACAATCTCGAAAATGTGCCAATGAGAGACATCATCAGATCCAGAGATCAAGTTTGCCAAGAACTACTCATAGTAGAATTTGCAAATATGTGGTGCAAACTGAGCCAAGAATAGACAACTCCAACCTTTTTGGAATAGACGTGGTTATCAACCTTTTGACTCTCTTCTTCTTTTCTTTCCTGACTTGGATTCACTGCCCTGATCATTGGATGAATTTAGTGACTTTCCCTTTGGGTTCTCCATTGTTTTCCCAGAAGTTGATGAATGCTTCACATCTCCACTTTCTTTTTCTTTTGCTTTTGAAGATGTGAACTTAACCTTGGTGGAGAGATTGGTATTATTAGACTTATCGCCTGTTTTGGTAGACTTGCCTTTTGAAACAGGAGTTTTTGGGGTTTCTTGTTTGGACTTCCCCGTCTTCGATACATCTTGCTTGTTGGACTTTGCAACAGCGGCAGGTGTGGATGTCTCATCGTCCTTAGATTTGCTAGTCTTGTTGGATTCGGCATCATCATTCTTCGACTTGCCAGCGATTTTTGGACCTGTGCTACCAAGTTTACTTCCAATTTCAAGAGTGCCTTGATCCATTGATTTACTTCCAATTTTTGGAGGCTGGTTTCAGCACAGGTGTGGTTTCCTTTTTATCATCATCACCTGACAATCTTTTCACGTTTTTTCCAGAAATAGATTTAGCTGATCCCTTCTTTCTCTTGACCTCTGATTGTTTTAAAGAACTCCCCCCACTCTTGCTGGTTCCATCACCCTTCCTAACAGACTGCTTCAATGTCTTAGTTTCAAAATCACTTGTAGTGTCATTAGTTTACATTTACATTTACGTTGAAGATATAATATTACATTTACGTCATTAGTTTTTGGATGAATTGGTGATTTAACATGCTCTAGAGTGGATAGTTTAGGAGGTCTGTTAGACCACCATTGTTATTTTACTTATAATAGAAGAAAGGAAAGTAAGGCACGTTAGTAATCAACACAGTTACTTATTCAAAAGGATGACAGTTATCTAAAACAGGAAGTTAAATGGATGAGAGGGAGATGGGAAAGGGCAGGCAGTTTTTAGTAAAAGGAAGGGCCTGCCAGAACTGTTCTGGTTTTAATTGTAGTATTTTGAATTGTGTTTATTTCTGTTTTGGATTAGGAGGGTTTCTTTGCTTGTTGTTTGTAATTTCTCTGTAATTTTCTTTCTATTGCAACTTTAAGTCTCAAATATCAATATAATAGAAACAGTACATAAGTGTTCTATCAAGGTTGTATGTTCAGAAGTGAGTAGATAGTTGAGGAAGTCCTATGTTCAAAAGTGAGTAGTTTAGGAGGGTCCTATGTTCAAAAGTTTGCTGGTGTGTATCTTTGTTGGCTCAACATGTTTTGAATACATTTTAGGTTAGATTGAGTTTGTTGCACTTGGTTGTCATTTTTGGTCTTGAAATGCTTTTTTCAACCTTTTTGGTAGATTATGAGTTACGAACCTACATTTAGGATTTGCTAGGTCGTTTTGAAAACTCAAGTAATACCTAGACACGTTTTGAGCACGTTTTAGGTTGGTTTGAATTAAGTTTGTTGCACTTACACACTTGGTTGCCATTTTGGGTCTTGTAGTGCTTTTTTCACAATGTTTGAACTTTTTTCGTAGGTTATGAGTTACGAACCTACACGTAAGCTGTTTTAGGTCGTTTTGAAAGTTCAAGTGAAACTTAGACACATTTTGAGCATGTTTTTGGTCGTTTTGAGTAAATGGTATGTATGTTGTGATTGTTTGATTGCATGTATGATACCTTATTGAGATGTGAACGCTTGATTGAGAAGCTGATAGAACACCAAGTAATGGTTCTTATTTGTTCATTAAGCAACCAAACTATTACAGAATACAATACTCAAACCAGTCTTGAAAACACAGAACAAATAAGTACTATTACAGACAATAACCAAGTACAAAATAAAACATTCAAACATCAAAAGTAGTTTACGATAATGGAAAACACTTTCTAAGATTAAAGTAACTGAACAACTTCTGTAATTCTGCTCTCCAGAAAATACAGCCCCTCCACTTCCAGAAACTGATTAACCAACCCCCATCTTTCCTTCCATCTCTCCCTTTTAACCTCCCCCCTGTAACTAACTGTTGTCCCCACTAAGGTGGTTTCCACTTCCTCCAATTCCATCACCTGTGCACGTGCAATTCCACTTGTCTTTCTTCTGCTATATTGTATTGCAATTGGTGGTCTATCATTACTCTCCCTCTCCAAAGACACCTTGTTCTCAAGGTGGGAAATGAGGAAGCTTTTGTGTAAAATCATCACAATTCTCCCATGTAGCGCAATTAATATTGGGTCAAGGAATTTGCCTACCTTCAATAAAGGCGCTTTGAGTGGGGCTTATAATTGCATCCATAACTTGTTTTAGACGTTCAGATAAAACCTTTGCAACAACCTTGTATGCTAACGTAGTAAGGCTGATTGGACGGAAATCCTTGACTAGAGTCACATTCTCTTTTTTCTGCACTAAACAAATGAAGTTTTCTTGGATGCAAGCATCTAATCTTCCATTTCTGTGGAAATCAGACATTTGAGTGGGGCTTGTTGACACACGGAACATTCAGCAACATAGGTGCGGATATGGGCTGTCATACCTCGCCAATATACCTCCCTTGCTAGCCTTTGATATGTTTTCAATGCACCATGATGTCCCCCTATCTGGCTGTTATGGAACTCAGCTAATAATAAAGTAATATCAGGTGAATCCTCCTCCTTGTAGCGAATATCCCTCTGGAGCTTGTTGTCCATTTATCAAGGATAGTCGAATATTGTTAAGAGATTCATTTCCAGCCACTTGATCGATGAAAACCGAAGGGTTTAGCCCGCCCACAATACTTACGAGGCCCAATTCAAATACCGGTGGTAATCTCTATAAGGCATCGGCCGCTTTGTTTTCCAATCCTTTCTTGTACTCAATCACAAAATCATACCCCAATAGTTTAGCGATCCATCTCTGATATTCTCCCCCGATAGCCCGTTGTTCAAGAAGAAACTTCAAACTTTTCTGATCTGTACGCACCACAAAAGGCTTACCCAATAGATATGGTCGCCATTTTTGAACAGCCAGCACTATTGCCATAAGCTCCCGTTCATAAACAGCCTTAAACCTATGGGTAATAGGTAAAGCTTGACTGAAAAAGGCCACTGGTCGTTGATTTTGCATTAGGACAGCCCCAATACCCACACCCGAAGCATCAGTTTCCAGCACAAAACTTTGTGAAAAATCAGGAATACCTAGCATCGGGACAGACATCATTGCTGACTTTTAACTGCTGAAATGCGTTCTCGGTCGTCTCATTCCACTTAAAGTTACCTTTTTTTAACAGTTGTGTCAAGGGGGCAGCACAATAGAACCGTAGTTTGCAACGAATTTCCGATAATACCCCGTTAGCCCCAAAAAACCCACCTAGCTCCTTCACGTTCTTGGGTGCTGGCCATTTAACCATCGCTTCTATTTTTGTTGGATCCGCTGCCACCCCCTCTGAAGAAATAACATGGCCCAAGTATTCAATTTTGTCAACCGCAAATTGGCATTTTTTAAAGTTGGCTACCAGTTGATGAGCTACTAGAGTTTCCAAAACCATTGCCAATTGGTGCAAATGCTCGTCCAAGGACTTGCTGTAAATTAAGATGTCATCAAAGAAAACCAAAACAAACTTGCGTAAATATGGGCGAAGAACATCACTCATGATTGATTGGAATGTTGCCGGAGCGTTTCAACCCAAACAGCATCACAAGGAATTCATAGGGCCCCTCGTGGGTTCGAAACGCTGTTTTGTGAACATCGGCTGCCCGCACAAATAGAAAAATATCAGAATGCTTGTTTTTCTTTATTTATTTTGTAATGTCAATTAATTGGCTAATTATTTATCAGAATGCTTGTTGATATCGCTGCATGTTTTATTTTGTAATGTTTGTACTTTTTAGTTGTGATTTGTGAATATGCTAGGATTGATTTGATTTGCTCTTCTGACTGTTAAGATCGGAATGATGTTGCTCATCTGAAAGTAGGCAGCATCATGTGCTTGAAGACTTGTAGAGTATGGAGAGTGAATGGTCAAATTTGAGGAATCATATCTGCTGGCTTTGTAGTCCAAACAGGTTGTCTGGCTAACTTTCTTTTTCTCATTTTTCAACCAATTAGGATAGCTGTCATGTTTTTTGAATTCCTTGCCATTCTTGAGTAGTAACTTCGCATTTATTTATTAAAAGGTTTTAATTAAGATTATGGTGTTCATAACTTTGTAGTCACACTAAATAACTTAAAAGAGTTAGTTTGATAGTTGACAAACATGATAGTAATGTGATAGTGAGTGCAAGGGTAAAAAGAGTTGCTTCTGTTGGGTTAAAGTGATGTTTGTGTTTTTTTAGTGTGATGTGTTTTGTTTTTCAAGTTCGTTAGTAGACGTATTACTTAATTGAAAATTTTGATACCATAGCCAGTGTAGGGGAAGATGAATGGAGGGTGCTATGAGACTAGTTAAGACTTATATGTATCCTAATTTTAGTAATATATAAAATTGAGAGAATTTCCTTTGATTTTCAGGAACAAGGATGAATAATCAATGAAAAAGGAATGAAAAGGTTTATCCATGCAAGCTTCAAACCAAAGTCATGGATGTCGATCCTTCCAGGGGAGTCCAAAGTTCCCCCCTTATTTTTCTCCATTTACTTTGATTTTCAAAAGCTTTTAGGACAGAAAAAGCAATTTTTTGAGTGGGTGTGGGTAATAGCTTGCTTAGCTTGCATGTTTAGTGTAAACTTGGGGGTTCAAATTTTGCCCAAATTTCAAAATTTTTCAGAATTCTTTCCATACAATAATGAGCATTTATACCTTCTTAGCTTAATTAGATCTTGCATAAAAAGCATGATTGGCAACCCTTGAGCACTGAGGCTCGGGTTTATGATGTGAAATTCTGAATTTTGATGAGTATATGTGCTGAAATTTGAGCATAAGCTGCTGTCTTTTTTGTTTTAAGCTCCTTTTAGCTATTTCTTATTGAGAATGTGAATGCATGATTGAGAAAATGGTATGTGTGTTGTGAATGCTTGATTGAATGTATAATAAATAAGTGCATGGATACTTTTCTAGCTTTGTCTTCCTTTGTTGCTTTGTCGTGACTTACCTATGATGCACTTAGTCCAAACCTAGCCTAGATAGAGTAAAAAAGGATAGGAGGCTCTCTTTAGAAACTGGGATGGTTTTAACAAATTTGTCTTGTCAAACATGAGTTAGAAGCCTCTTGTCTAGCCACAATGAACTAAATCCCTTTAGAAAAGGGTCGACATTAACAAAACTTATTGTCACTTCAAAGGGAGCAATCAAACTTAATTAGTAACTAAATGTAGAACCATAGAAAGGTTAGCCCACCGATTCTAGCAAGGCCTAGTTACCACATTGCATACCAAAGAAAGAAAAGAGAGACTTGACAATGCAAAACATAAAACAGTAAGACAATCAAGAGCTATAAAAAAAATCAAACAACATATCCAATATACATTAGAAAAAGCCCATAAAAAATGGGGGAAAACTTCACTTTTGGCCTAACCAAAACCAGACTACCTACTCTTAGCGTTCTAAACATAGCATCGAGTTTGATGAGGGCTTTGAAAAGAGGAGGAATCCTCCCCGATCCACATTAGGGGGAAAACAAGGCTTGTTGTCACTTCGAAGGGAGCAGTCAAACTTAGCATTGAGTTTGACGAGGGCTTTGAAAAGAGGAGGAATCCTCCCCGTTCCATAGTAGGGGGAAAACGAGGCTTGTTGTCACTCCGAAGGGAGCAGTCAAACTTAGAAACTAAGTTTAGAACCATAGAAAGGTTAGCCCACCGGTTCTAGCAAGACCTTGTTACCACATTGCATACCAAAGAAACAAAAGAGAGACTTGCAAATGCAAAACGTAAAAAGGTTAGACAATCAAGAGCTATAAAAAAACAAACAACACATGCAATATACATTAGAAAAATCCCATAAAAAAACAAAGAGCCAACTTGGTTCGGTCAAGTAGAATGTGTTGAGTTCCCTAACTATCAGAGCTTTTAGCAGAAAACTTTACTTTTGGCCTAACCAAAACCAAACCACCTACTCTTAGCGTTCTAAACTTAGCATCGAGTTTGATGAGGGCTTTGAAAAGAGGAGGAATCCTCCCCGATCCACATTAGGGGGAAAACAAGGCTTGTTGTCACTCCGAAGGGAGCAGTCAAACTTAGCATTGAGTTTGACGAGGGCTTTGAAAAGAGGAGGAATCCTCCCCGTTCCATAGTAGGGGGAAAACGAGGCTTGTTGTCACTCCGAAGGGAGCAGTCAAACTTAGAAACTAAGTTTAGAACCATAGAAAGGTTAGCCCACCGGTTCTAGCAAGACCTTGTTACCACATTGCATACCAAAGAAACAAAAGAGAGAGCATGCAAATGCAAAACGTAAAAAGGTTAGACAATCAAGAGCTATAAAAAAACAAACAACACATGCAATATACATTAGAAAAATCCCATAAAAAAGCAAAGATCCAACTTGGTTCGGTCAAGTAGAATGTGTTGAGTTCCCTAACTATCAGAGCTTTTAGCAGAAAACTTTACTTTTGGCCTAACCAAAACCAAACCACCTACTCTTAGCGTTCTAAACTTAGCATCGAGTTTGATGAGGGCTTTTGAAAAGAGGAGGAATCCTCCCCGATCCACATTAGGGGGAAAACAAGGCTTGTTGTCACTCCGAAGGGAGCAGTCAAACTTAGCATTGAGTTTGACGAGGGCTTTGAAAAGAGGAGGAATCCTCCCCGTTCCATAGTAGGGGGAAAACGAGGCTTGTTGTCACTCCGAAGGGAGCAGTCAAACTTAGAAACTAAGTTTAGAACCATAGAAAGGTTAGCCCACCGGTTCTAGCAAGACCTTGTTACCACATTGCATACCAAAGAAACAAAAGAGAGACATGCAAATGCAAAACGTAAAAAGGTTAGACAATCAAGAGCTATAAAAAAACAAACAACACATGCAATATACATTAGAAAAATCCCATAAAAAAGCAAAGATCCAACTTGGTTCGGTCAAGTAGAATGTGTTGAGTTCCCTAACTATCAGAGCTTTTAGCAGAAAACTTTACTTTTGGCCTAACCAAAACCAAACCACCTACTCTTAGCGTTCTAAACTTAGCATCGAGTTTGATGAGGGCTTTGAAAAGAGGAGGAATCCTCCCCGATCCACATTAGGGGGAAAACAAGGCTTGTTGTCACTCCGAAGGGAGCAGTCAAACTTAGCATTGAGTTTGACGAGGGCTTTGAAAAGAGGAGGAATCCTCCCCGTTCCATAGTAGGGGGAAAACGAGGCTTGTTGTCACTCCGAAGGGAGCAGTCAAACTTAGAAACTAAGTTTAGAACCATAGAAAGGTTAGCCCACCGGTTCTAGCAAGACCTTGTTACCACATTGCATACCAAAGAAACAAAAGAGAGACATGCAAATGCAAAACGTAAAAAGGTTAGACAATCAAGAGCTATAAAAAAACAAACAACACATGCAATATACATTAGAAAAATCCCATAAAAAAGCAAAGATCCAACTTGGTTCGGTCAAGTAGAATGTGTTGAGTTCCCTAACTATCAGAGCTTTTAGCAGAAAACTTTACTTTTGGCCTAACCAAAACCAAACCACCTACTCTTAGCGTTCTAAACTTAGCATCGAGTTTGATGAGGGCTTTGAAAAGAGGAGGAATCCTCCCCGATCCACATTAGGGGGAAAACAAGGCTTGTTGTCACTCCGAAGGGAGCAGTCAAACTTAGCATTGAGTTTGACGAGGGCTTTGAAAAGAGGAGGAATCCTCCCCGTTCCATAGTAGGGGGAAAACGAGGCTTGTTGTCACTCCGAAGGGAGCAGTCAAACTTAGAAACTAAGTTTAGAACCATAGAAAGGTTAGCCCACCGGTTCTAGCAAGACCTTGTTACCACATTGCATACCAAAGAAACAAAAGAGAGACTTGCAAATGCAAAACGTAAAAAGGTTAGACAATCAAGAGCTATAAAAAAACAAACAACACATGCAATATACATTAGAAAAATCCCATAAAAAAGCAAAGATCCAACTTGGTTCGGTCAAGTAGAATGTGTTGAGTTCCCTAACTATCAGAGCTTTTAGCAGAAAACTTTACTTTTGGCCTAACCAAAACCAAACCACCTACTCTTAGCGTTCTAAACTTAGCATCGAGTTTGATGAGGGCTTTGAAAAGAGGAGGAATCCTCCCCGATCCACATTAGGGGGAAAACAAGGCTTGTTGTCACTCCGAAGGGAGCAGTCAAACTTAGCATTGAGTTTGACGAGGGCTTTGAAAAGAGGAGGAATCCTCCCCGTTCCATAGTAGGGGGAAAACGAGGCTTGTTGTCACTCCGAAGGGAGCAGTCAAACTTAGAAACTAAGTTTAGAACCATAGAAAGGTTAGCCCACCGGTTCTAGCAAGACCTTGTTACCACATTGCATACCAAAGAAACAAAAGAGGAGACATGCAAATGCAAAACGTAAAAAGGTTAGACAATCAAGAGCTATAAAAAAACAAACAACACATGCAATATACATTAGAAAAATCCCATAAAAAAGCAAAGATCCAACTTGGTTCGGTCAAGTAGAATGTGTTGAGTTCCCTAACTATCAGAGCTTTTAGCAGAAAACTTTACTTTTGGCCTAACCAAAACCAAACCACCTACTCTTAGCGTTCTAAACTTAGCATCGAGTTTGATGAGGGCTTTGAAAAGAGGAGGAATCCTCCCCGATCCACATTAGGGGGAAAACAAGGCTTGTTGTCACTCCGAAGGGAGCAGTCAAACTTAGCATTGAGTTTTGACGAGGGCTTTGAAAAGAGGAGGAATCCTCCCCGTTCCATAGTAGGGGGAAAACGAGGCTTGTTGTCACTCCGAAGGGAGCAGTCAAACTTAGAAACTAAGTTTAGAACCATAGAAAGGTTAGCCCACCGGTTCTAGCAAGACCTTGTTACCACATTGCATACCAAAGAAACAAAAGAGAGACATGCAAATGCAAAACGTAAAAAGGTTAGACAATCAAGAGCTATAAAAAAACAAACAACACATGCAATATACATTAGAAAAATCCCATAAAAAAAACAAAGATCCAACTTGGTTCGGTCAAGTAGAATGTGTTGAGTTCCCTAACTATCAGAGCTTTTAGCAGAAAACTTTACTTTTGGCCTAACCAAAACCAAACCACCTACTCTTTAGCGTTCTAAACTTAGCATCGAGTTTGATGAGGGCTTTGAAAAGAGGAGGAATCCTCCCCGATCCACATTAGGGGGAAACACAAGGCTTGTTGTCACTCCGAAGGGAGCAGTCAAACTTAGCATTGAGTTTGACGAGGGCTTTGAAATGAGGAGGAATCCTCCTCGTTCCATAGTAGGGGGAAAACGAGGCTTGTTATGAGGATTTTCCATTGGGAAATTATTATAAAAGTGACAAATGAAAATATTGATTGGTTTCTGAACCACTGTGGTGCCCTTGTTTGTTAGTTTCCCTTATGTTGCTTTATGCTTGGTTTTCTAATTGATAATATCATCTTAAAGTGTTCTAATTGATAGCACATATCTCTTAGTGTTAGTACTTTCTTACCTTTCTCTCTCTTACATATATAGGGGATATGTTGAGCATTTTCGCTAGCAAGGATTATGTACTTAACAAGGCCTTAGTGGATTAGAGAGTTAAGAAATTTGCATATGCTTGCATCCAGACTGTACACCATAATAGGTAATTAGTTTTTTCCATTTCAACATTCCTTATTAAAAACTTATCCTTTTTAACGTTTTGAATGGAAAAACAGATGTTTGATCTATCATTGTTTGATTTTGTTGGCTTTCTATGCTATGATCCTTTAATTGTATATGATATATTTCTTTTGTTGAAAAGTGATATATTTCTTAGATTTTGTTCAGATATATATAATTAACATAAAGGTTTTTTTACCTTCAGCTAACGAATTCAGACTAATCTTATTTATATGATAAGTTGTCTTTATTTTTCCTCTGAATTATTCTTACTTGATGTTGTTCTTGATAGAAACCAATTGAGGAATCAACTTTTGGCTGCACCTGTGAACTCTAACACACCTGCAACTCTATTGTTAGACACAATTATTTTCTTATTACAACCTGAACTCCCATGGGTTTGTAAAATTGTTGGTTACTTCCTGGAAAGAAATGCATATGCGTTGATTAGGGATATCACTTTGACAGGGAAGGTATAAATGTACTTCCTTTTTTTTCTACTTGCAAGTGGTTTTTTTTTATAGACATTCTGTTTTGCCGTGGATTATCCTCTGCAGGTGTTTTCAGAGAACTAATTCACACTCAAACTATTGCAGGAAAGTGCAGATTCACATTCCAAGAGTTCATTGGCTTCTCTAGAACATTTGCTGTCTCTTTTGAGTTCTCATGTTGGTAAGAAGCCATGTTGTTGCCCACGTGTTGATCCCAATTGGAGTTTCTCCTCTCAAATTCTTACTCTTCCTTTACTGTGGCGGACATTCACATTTCACACCTCTCTCTACCCAATGGACAAAGTTGCATGTGTCATCCTCTACTAGGTTTGTGTACCTTGCTGTTTGGATATAATGGCGTTAGTAATGGTTTAAAGGTCATGTTTTCTCAATAACGAGAAACATAACATGCATGTACTTCATTTAAAAAAGAAAAAAAAACTCTATAGATTTTTTTTGAAAAGATCTTTTTAAGTACAACTTGGTGTGGGACATAAAAAATTATGACTATTCTAGCATACAGAATGGAGTTAGTTCCAGTACTCTGGAGTTTTATTAAAAAGTGCCACGAGAATAAAAAATGGTCATCCTTTTCAGAGAAATTGGCATATTTATCAGGAGATGCACCTGGTTGGCTATTACCTTTGGCTGTTTTTTGTCCTGTGTACAAGTAAGATTATCTTCTTTATTCCTGTTCCTCTACTTTTGAATTTCGCTTTAATTCCTCATCTGATGTTATATAATTATATGGTATGTTATAAGATTCGGCATGTCCTGATCACTTCTTTCCTTATCAATCAGGCACATGCTCATAATAATTGACAATGAGGAGTTTTATGAGCAGGAGAAGCCACTATCGTTAAAGGACATCAGATGCCTGATCGTTATTTTAAGACAGGTGAGCTCTTTAATTCCATCATATGTCCAAAAAGATACCCATACCCTCCCACTCAAGACACTTAAGTAATTGCTCAGAGAAATAACAAAATACTTGGCCCCACTCTAACAAACACATTCCTAAGGGCCCACACAAATAGAAAAATACCAACTAACTCTCAATCATTCTTTCTTCTTCCTATTCTTGTCTCTACGGGAATACACGTTTACTATGGGAGGTCTATCATTATCCGCCCCCCAAAGAGCCACCTTGTCCTCAAGGTGGAATTCAGGAAACTGTTCTTGAATAAGAGCAGCTTGTTCCCATGTTGCACTTTCAAGTGTCCCCTCACTCCAACGGATCAAAACTTCTAAGTTGTCCTCCTTTTCTATTGTTTTGCGAACTCCCAATACTTCTACTGGAGACACTTGCATAGACAAATCAGCAGCCAAATCTTTTGGAATTGGGAATAATGGCCTGTTTGAACCCACGACCTTGGTCGGACGCTTTGAATCTGGCCCACAGAAGCTATCGGAATTCTGTCCAGCTGCCGATTTTCTTTCTATCCTCCTTCCATTGATACCAGTCCAAAGCTTCCCCCTCCAAGCACAGGACCGCCGCATCCAACTTATCTCTCTCCGTCAGATATTCACCACAAAATAGCGCTCCACACGTTGTAGCTATCCATCCACATTCTCTTCTTCCTCTCCTTTAAATATCGACACCTCCAGTTTTCGTAGCCTCATGTCAAAAAGGGGTATCTCACGGATATTTGGTGCACATGGTACTCCAACTCCCTCATCCACCACCGGGTTAGTTTTTTGTTCACTTTTTTCTTCTTGAACTTGTTCCTCATTCATTATTCCCTTTCCCTTGTCCGTAATCATTCTTTCACTAGACGTGGATCCTTTTGAAGCACTTCCCATCACTCCCATCCTGTGTATTAACAATTTCATATCCTCACTCAATTTTTACAGATTGTGTGGAATAAATTAATTAAAGTTGTTTCTACCAAAGAAAACAAAAATAATAAATAAAATTATATGTTTTTCAGATTTTATTTTATGTTTCTAAAAGTTGGATGTATTCTGATCATAACCTTTTTGACATATTGTAAAAGGCATTGATAAATTAAATTAAAAAAAAAAAAGCATTTAAAAAATTGTTGAAATTCTTTTAAACATTTAGGTGTAAAAATGAAACAAATAGATTAATGCGATGGAAAAATGGTCTAGATCAATCTAGTATCCTGGTATCACTTTTAGCTGATACCACACTTAGCCTGTTGATCAATGATCTAGATCAATCTAGTATCCTGGTAGAATCTTTTTCTCACTTCTTATCTTAAATTATGAAGGTGACATTCCTGAACTAGAGCTATATTTTGTTATTATAAACAATGAATATGGAAAGCAAATTGAAGAAGAGCTACTTCCTGGAGGAAAAAACCGTCGTGTCACCTGTGAAAATGTCATCACATTCATTCATCTTGTTGCCAATCATCGTTTGAACTTTCAGCATAGTTTGTCCCTTGTTTATCCAATGTGTCTCCCTACTCCAATGTTGATTGAAAACATGTCCTCCTCAGATACGACAGCAAAGTTCTCATTTTTTGAGAGGGATTCAGCAGCTTATACAGAAAGAATGGATCAACATGTTCAATGAGCATGAATTCCAGGTATCACTAACTCACTGAGATAGTAACGTGGTTTGCATGAAAAGGCTGTTTTGCTGTTATATAATCTCTTGATGACTCGTTTATCATTGCACATCAACTGCCTCATGTGCCTTGAATCCTGTTTCATGCTAGTATTAATTATACTATTTGGGAAAGAAGTATGTTAAAGGAGGAACATTTTTTCTCCTAGACCATACAAAGTCAGTAGGGTTAAGCACTTAGATTTGCATTTTTATTCTTCTTATTGTGTGGTGTGTGGGTGGGGGGGGGGGAGGGGGTTAGTAGTTTTGATAATGTGCCATTGTCGACCTTTAATTTTCATGTGACGTGAAACACTAAACTAATTAAAGCAAGAACCTAGAATGATTAGGAGTACACTTGATCTTGTGATCTGGGCAGCAACCAACCAAAGCCTAAACCCTAGAGGCATCAGGGTCTTCCTTATTGAGTTCACCTGAAGGAATAGATGTGGGTTTCCTTGATGAAGTGAAGATTCAGGTTCTGGATAAGGAAACTAGTCTTCCTTAAGATTCAAGTTGTTCATTTTCGAAGAGGCACAATGCTCGTAAAAGTGTAGAGGCAGAATTTTACTAATCATTAAAATCTGAGAAATAAACAAAGTGAACTAGATTATTTTTAGCCTACATGGACTCTAAGTGGTGACAACTGAAGTCCTTGTAAGGGGAAAAGATGTGGGAAAAAAAATTCCCTTGCGATGGGAAATGATAAGAAAAACATAAAGAGAACCCTAATTTAGGTCAAATCATGGACCAATGGCTAAATACTATGAAGTTTTGTTGCTGGTCTTTTGTGGTTCCAGGATAAATCGAGTTGCTGTCTTTGACTGGTCTATTTCATTTCAGCTTTCAATATCAGGTTCACTGGACAGCTTGGATGTTGATGACCTACGGACACATACTACTTATTCAAGTGGTTATCATAGGGTAAGTTCTATTAAACCCTTTTTTCTATATATGTATTTTTGTTTCTTTTCTTTTCTGCGTAATTGTTTTGCATATTGTGTTCGATAAAATTTTGAAAATTTGAAATCTTGCAAGAAGATTAGTTACAATTAATCTTCCTTTGGAGGTTGAACAATTCTTGGTTTAGGATATCGAATACTAGATTTATTGTAGTGCAATCGGAATTGTGATGTCAAGTCAATTAAACTTCAAAATTGTAGATGATGTTGGAAGATCTCACCCGGGTAATTGGGAGATGGTTTTGAAGTCTTTGGAGTTTAGGGAGTTGGTCATCGTTTAGATTCTTTTTAATATTTTTCAATTAATTTCGAATTCATACAATGTATATGCCTGTATTAGTGTTTGAAACTGGGTGATAAATTGATTACCATTATTCAGACTTCTAGTCCTCTCTTATGTTTCTATGACTATGAAAACAAACTTTGGACTTGTATTGTTTGTAATGCTCTGTTTGGTCAGGCACAACCATGATCAAGAAATTTGTGATAGGAAACGGAGAAATATCTTCACTTTTTTAATGCTTCTGCTGGATTGAAAAACCAAATGTGGGAACTTCGGAATTTGAATTTTTATTTCATGCTTTCAGGAGCATTATGTCATTGAGATGTTTTGGTTTGTAACAATTGTATCTTGCTTTTTCATTAGGTTTGTAACTGGTTACTCTCGAGGACCACTTCGTATCCTCATTATTCTTAATTATTTGTTTTGGTTTCCCTTAAGGGGATAAGTTGGTTCCTTCTAGAGCTTAAACTAATTTATCCTGCTAGCAAAAATCAAGTGAAAAAGTAACTCAGTATGAGACAAGGTACATTTCTGACTAGTACTTTATTGTGCAGAGACTGGCAGATGGTTTAAGTAGCTTTAAAACAAGTAGAATAAATCTTATTGATTTACCTGGTTCCGGAGGCAGAAGCTAACAGGTGCAGCTGGGGAGCGCTTGAAGGAAGCACGCAATATCAACCGATCACTCTCACAACTCGGGTAACCGATCAAAACTATTGGGAGATATTTCAAATTTCATTTAAGCAGTGATCTTTCCAATGATTTTTTTCTTTATTTATTTTGTAATGTCAATTAATTGGCTAATTATTTATCAGAATGCTTGTTGATATCGCTGCATGTTTTATTTTGTAATGTTTGTACTTTTTAGTTGTGATTTGTGAATATGCTAGGATTGATTTGATTTGCTCTTCTGACTGTTAAGATCGGAATGATGTTGCTCATCTGAAAGAAGGCAGCATCATGTGCTTGAAGACTTGTAGAGTATGGAGAGTGAATGGTCAAATTTGAGGAATCGTATCTGCTGGCTTTGTAGTCCAAACAGGTTGTCTGGCTAACTTTCTTTTTCTCATTTTCAACCAATTAGGATAACTGTCATGTTTTTTGAATTCCTTGCCACTGTTGAGTAGTAACTTGGCATTTGTTTATTAAAAGGTTTTAATTAAGATTATGGTGTTCATAACTTTGTAGTGTCACACTAAATAACTTAAAAGAGTTAGTTTGACAGTTGACAAACATGATAGTAATGTGATAGTGAGTGCAAGGGTAAAAAGAGCTGCTTCTGTTGGGTTAAAGGGATGTTTGTGTTTTTTAGTGTGATGTGTTTTGTTTTCAAGTTCGTTAGTAGACGTATTACTTAATTGAGCATTTTGATACCATAGCCAGTGTAGGGGAAGATGAATGGAGGGTGCTATGAGACTAGTTAAGACTTATATGTATCCTAATTTTAGTAATATATAAAATTGAGAGAATTTCCTTTGATTTTCAGGAACAATGATGAATAATCAATGAAAAATGAATCAAAAGGTTTATCCATGCAAGCTTCGAACCAAAGTCAAGGATATCGATCCTTCCAGGGGAGTCCAAAGTTCCAAGATTGTTTATCCATGCATCATTTTGTCGATCTACTAAGATTAAATTGTCTCGTTGTAGTTGCAAGACTGGAACAATAGACGGCAGTTTACACCACCCAGTGACTTCCATGCTGACGCGATGAATGATTATTTCATTTCACAGGTAATTGTTCTCAATGAATGTTTTGGTTCTAACGACCTGCTATCTGATCGTAATTCTAATTATTTACTTGGCCTTGTTTCTTTGTAGGCGGTGATAGAAAATACCAGAGCAAATGATATACACAAGCGAGTTCCCTTTTTAGTACCGTTTACTAGCAGGGTTAAGATTTTCACTGTAAGCAAGTTATTTTTTTGGTTTCCTTATCCACAATATTGAATTTCTTGGACGACTGTTAGTTATAGAAATATGTAAGATATTTTTTATTTATGGTTACTTTCTCTATAACTCATTTCACAGACACAACTAGCAGCAGCTAGGCAAAGGAATGGATCTCTTGCTGTTTTTGCCAGAAACCGGTTTAGAATTCGACGAAATCATATATTGGGAGATGCTTTCAGTCAGATGAGTGCATTGTCTAAAGTTGATCTTCGAGGATCGGTAATTTCAGACTTCCATGATTTATGAAAAATGAAATTGTTATCTTACTTTTTTCTATCTTTTTCTTTGCCCTCGTGAAAACGACCCCTTCCCTCTTCTGCATCCTATAGTTGCAGAGTTACTTGTAATTGTTTATTAGTTTTTTCTTGTTTGTGTTGGGTCAATTGCTTCACTTTTCTGCATGCAGATACGTGTGTCTTTTGTTAATGAATTTGGAGTTGAGGAGGCAGGAATTGATGGTGGTGGTATTTTTAAAGATGTCATGGAGAACATTACACGGGCAGCCTTTGACGTGCAGTATGGTTTATTTAAGGTTATCACGACATTCCTTATTATTAGCATGGCATGGCTTTGTTAATCCTGTAGTATTATTGGATAACATGAAGCGTGATGAGACAGCCATAGTTGTTTGAAATCGCTTTTCAAAATAAAAATAGTTGTGAGATCACATTTCAATATAAAAATTGGTTGCTTGAAATCTGTTTCATAAAATTTCAGTAATATGTGGGTATGTATTGTTCATTTTTTCTAATATAAGTTATTTTCTGCTTGGTAATCCAGCAAATTGCTGACCATTTGCTCTACCCCAATCCTGGTTCGGGAATGATACATGAGCAACATCTCCAGTTTTTCCATTTCCTCGAAGTTCTTTTGGCAAAGGTATGGCCATAATTCCCAATCATACATGGAATTTACTTTGGTTGACTAGTGTTTTTTCTTTTTTTGTATAAGGATATCCTGGTCTTGGCCTTATCATGGAAGATTCTTATATATCTTTCACCCCATACTTTGGTTGAATTTTGGAACATTAATGTATCGCTTGACATTCATAAATACAATGTCATAATTTGAAATCTGCTGTCTTCCTACATTATGCATGTTTTTCTGTTATTGAAGTTGCTGCCCGGTTGTGCTAAAAGTTCTCAAGCAGTCATGCTAAAAGATCTCAATCACATTAAATGATTTTTGACAGGATGTTGTTGTTTTACCCTTCTTCCTGTAGGTCATGTTTGAAGGAATTCTTGTTGATATACTTTTTGCAACATTCTTCTTGAGCAAGTTAAAACAGAAGTAAGGTTTTTAAAGATTTACTGTCTTACTGTTTTGTATTTTGTGCTGATCCACTAATCGTAGTATTGATGGTCATGACAATGACTAGTTGCAAGTTACTTGAATTTTTAGGGTTCTAAAAATCTTACATTTTATTATGGGTGCACTGCCTACTAATGAGATTGTCAATTGCTAACTTCCAAATGTTGAATTTGGGATTTCCATGCTACATTCACTTTCTTGATCTGCAATTACAGAGCTACTCTATACTGGAATAAAGTCTCATCTGAACTGTACATTGCTTTTGATGCTGTAATTGCAAAGCTAGGAAATCTTTATGTATAATGCCTTTTTTTATCATTTATTAATGAAAATGAGAAGCCTTTTTATAGGCTGGAGATTACAAGAGTTGTTAAACTAACTTGGGGTTGAGTTAGTTTACTTATAACTAACTCAAGATACAAAATTGTTAATTCAAATAACTAATCCTAAACTATAAAAATGGTAATTCAAACACCTCCTCTAGGATAAAACTCAAGAAACATAAAGAAGGGGGATGTTCTACATTAGCTTTTGTCAAGGCTTTAGCCAAAATTTTATTTATCAACTGTGGGGGAGGATTTGAGAGCTCCCCAATCTCTACACACTTCTCTAATGAGAGTCTATACCAAAATCAAGATACCCATACCCTCCCACTCAAGAAACTTAAGTAATTGCTTAGAGAAATAACAAAATACTTGGCCCCACTCTAACAAACACATTCCTAAGGGCCCACACAAATAGAAAAATATCAACTAACTCTCAATCATTCTTTCTTCTTCCTATTCTTGTCTCTACGGGAATACACCTTTACTATGGGAGGTCTATCATTACCCGCCCCCCAAATAGCCACCTTGTCCTCAAGGTGGAATTCAGGAAACTGATTCTTGAATAAGAGCAGCTTGTTCCCACGTTGCACTTTCAAGTGTCCCCTCACTCCAACGGATCAAAACTTCTAAGTTGTCCTCCTTTTCTATTGTTTTGCGAACTCCCAATACTTCTACCGGAGACACTTGCATAGACAAATCAGCAGCCAAATCTTTTGGAATTGGGAATAATGGCCTGTTTGAACCCACGACCTTGCGAAGAACAGAAACATGAAAGACCGGGTGTATAAGCGATTCCTTGGGAAGGGCCAAACGGTATGCAACGAAACGAATTCGTGCCACGATCATAAATGAACCAATGAATCTTGGGGCCAATTTGGAGTGCTTAAAACGGCTGAGAGAGGACTGTAGGTAAGGGCGTAACTTCACATAAACCCAATCATGAACCTCAAACTGCACCTCCCGTCTTTTAGCATTAGCATATTTGACCATTCGCTGCTGTGCTTTCAGTAAATTGGCCTTCAAAACGCCCAAAATTTCATCTCTTTCTTTCATCAAATGGTCTACTTCATCATTCACCCGGCTCGAGCCCTTCACATATGGTAATATAGAGGGGGGTGGTCGCCCATAGAGGGCCTCGAAGGGGGTCATCAATGTGGCTGTACGGACTGTTGTATTATAGCTTAATTCAGCCCAAGCTAGCCATTTAACCCATTGTTTAGGTGTGTTCATAGAAAAACACCCTAGATACGTCTCCACCCCTCGATTGACAACTTTTTTCATACTTTTTGAAATTTTGGTAGGTTGTGAGTTACAAACTTACACTGAAGCATTGCTTGGTCGTTTTGAAATTCAAGTGATACTTACACACGTTTTGAATACATTTTAGGTTAGATTGAGTTTGTTGCACTTGGTTGTCATTTTTGGTCTTGAAATGCTTTTTTCAACCTTTTTGGTAGATTATGAGTTACTAACTTACACTTAGGATTTGCTAGATCGTTTTGAAAACTCAAGTAATACCTAGACACGTTTTGAGCATGTTTTAGGTTGGTTTGAACTAAGTTTGTTGCACTTACACACTTGGTTGCCATTTTGGGTCTTGTAGTGCTTTTTTCACTCTATTTGAACTTTTTTCGTAGGTTATGAGTTACGAACCTACACGTAAGCTTTTTTAGGTCGTTTTGAAAGTTCAAGTGATACTTAGACACGTTTTGAACTCGTTTTAGGTTGGTTTGACACTAAGTTTTAAACACATTTGATTGACATGTTGGGTCTTGAAGTACTTTTTTCACACTTTTTGAAATTTTGGTAGGTTGTGAGTTACAAACTTACACTTAAGCATTGCTGGGTCGTTTTGAAAATTCAAGTGATACTTACACACGTTTTGAATACATTTTAGGTTAGATTGAGTTTGTTGCACTTACACACATGGTTGTCATTTTTGGTCTTGAAATGCTTTTTTCAACCTTTTCGGTAGATTATGAGTTACGAACTTACCCTTAGGATTTGCTAGGTCGTTTTGAAAACTCAAGTAATACCTAGACACGTTTTGAGCACGTTTTAGGTTGGTTTGAACTAAGTTTGTTGCACTTACACACTTGGTTGCCATTTTGGGTCTTGTAGTGCTTTTTTCACAATATTTGAACTTTTTTCGTAGGTTATGAGTTACGAACCTGCACGTAAGCTGTTTTAGGTCGTTTTGAAAGTTGCAGTGAAAGTTAGACACGTTTTGAGCACGTTTTAGGTCGTTTTGAGCATGTTTTAGGTCGTTTTGAGTAAATGGTATGTATGTTGTGATTGTTTGATTGCATGTATAATACCTTATTGAGATGTGTATGCTTGATTGAGAAGCTGATAGAACACCAAGTAATGGTTCTTATTTGTTCATTAAGCAACCAAACTATTACAGAATACAATACTCAAACCAGTCTTGAAAACACCGAACAAACAAGTACTATTACAGACAATAACCAAGTATAAAATAAAACATTCAAACATCAAAAGTAGTTTAGGATAATGGAAAACACTTTCTAAGATTAAAGTAACTGAACAACTTCTGTAATTCTGCTCTCCAGAAAATACAGCCCCTCCACTTCCAGAAACTGATTAACCAACCCCCATCTTTCCTTCCATCTCTCCCTTTTAACCTCCCCCTGTAACTAACTGTTGTCCCCACTAAGGTGGTTTCCACTTCCTCCAATTCCATCACCTGTGCACGTGCAATTCCACTTTGTCTTTCTTCTGCTATATTGTATTGCAATTGGTGGTCTATCATTACTCTCCCTCTCCAAAGACACCTTGTTCTCAAGGTGGGAAATGAGGAAGCTTTTGTGTAAAATCATCACAGTTCTCCCATGTAGCCTCATGAGGTGGTATTCCTTTCCAACTAACAAGCACTTCCCACTTCTTTGTTGCTGGATTTTTAGGATAGCCAAAATTGTCTGCTGGTAGTAACTCTTGAAATGTAGGAACATCATCAATTCCATATAGTTCGGTAAATGTCATTCCTCCCTCCATAGCTCGACATTTTGTCAAGAAACCTTAATCAGATGGTGTCCATGTCTCCATCATGTGTTACAGACTCACTCTAGTCTTTGTCAAACTCGGGTCACCCCTTATAACAACATTCTTTTCATTTTGTATGAAAGTTAAAGTGAGTTTCCCTAATCCACTTCAGTTACCCCAACGTGTGCAGCCATTGCATTCCAAGGATGACATCCTGATAGAACACTGATGTAGTGTTTCTATTATATTGATAATTCAAACACAACTTACAACATAAGCAAACCGTGAACCTCAGAAAATGAGTCACGTTACATATAATTCACAAACATCAAACAAAGAAAACCTCCTAATCCAAAATTCCGAACAACAAAATACTAATAAGCAAACCAGAATATAGAACACCAATCTTCTGCTTCCCCTGTCTTTCAAGCAGTATTGCAGACCTTTTCCTTCACTCCAAAAACTCACTTTAACAAAGAGGCAGCCACATTTTCAGGTATAGAAAATAAAGTAGGTAGTATGTAGGAAGGCTAACCAGAACTGAGTTGCATAAGGTTTGTCTTCCGCCTCTAGAGATGTTATATCTTTTTCCACCTTTCAAGTTTCTTGTGAATTCGATCAATGACTGGTTGCCAAAAAGACTTTTGTCGAGGGTAGCCTCCCAAAGGGAGACCTAAATATATAATCGGAAGCTTTTCTACCTTGCACCCTATCAGATTTGCTGTTTGAAACAAATCTTCCTCTCCCACATTAACGCCGCTAAGGGCTGATTTTTCCCAGTTTACTTTCTGCCCCGAACACCATTCGAATAATCTAATGACGTTTTAAAGTTTAAGGAGCATCTTCACATCATACTTACAAAAGAGAAGAGTATCATCGACAAATTGAAGCAAAGGGAGGTGGATCAAGTCTTTGCCAACAAGGAAACCTTCAAACTGGCTGTTAATATGAAGCTTGTTTATGATTTCTCCTAAAACCTCACTTACTAGGAGGAATAAAAAGGGGGAGAGGGGGTCCCCTTGGCGGATACCTCTAGATGCTGTTATCCGGCCTCTAGGCTTACCATTGATGAAGACTGAATACTTTGGATTTTTTAGGCAGCCCATTATCCATGATATCCATTTGGAACTAAACTTTTTCAAAGATAAATTTTTTTCTAAAAAGTTCCAATTCACCCTATCAAAGGCTTTTTCCAAGTCAAGTTTTAAAATCCATCCTTTTTTCCGTTTTGCCCTATAATCTTCCACGGCCTCGTTAGCAATTAATATTGGGTCAAGAATTTGCCTACCTTCAATAAAGGCGCTTTGAGTGGGGCTTATAATTGCATCCATAACTTGTTTTAGACGTTCAGATAAAACCTTTGCGACGACCTTGTATGCTAACGTAGTAAGGCTGATTGGACGGAAATCCTTGACTAGAGTCACATTCTCTTTTTTCTGCACTAAACAAATGAAGTTTTCTTGGATGCAAGCATTTAATCTTCCATTTCTGTGGAAATCAGACATTAGTGATTTGAAGATATCCTTGAAAATAGACCATTGGGTGATTAGGAACTTCACTGTGAAGCCATCCGGGCCCGGAGCTTTATTGTTGCCAAGTGCCTTTAATGCCTTAAAGATCTCCTCCACTGAAAACTGGGTAACAAGAGCCTCATTCTGAATTGAGGAAACACAAGACCAATTACTGTTAATAGGGATGAATCTGTCCCCCGGAATTCTGGTATAAAGTGACTCAAAAAATTCCAGCACAAGCCTTTCAATGTCGCGGAATGAAGTCGAGACAACCCCATCATCATCTTTTAATTCAGTTATGAGGTTCCTTCTTTTATTCGCATTTAGAAAGCGGTGGAAGAAGCCCGTATTCTCATCACCCAAAGAAAGCCAATTGAGTTTACTCTTCTGAATAAAATTACGCTCTTCATTTTGATAAATACTAAGTAATTCCGCTTGCAAAGCAGCTCTAGAATTCAACTCTTCTTGATTTAATCCAATCAACTCAGCCACAAAATCATATTTTTCTAATTTTGACATCAAGGATTTCTCTGTTTTTTTTTTACCTTAGCTTGCGCAGCAATATTCCAAGCTTTTACTGCCAATTTAACTGATCTCAACTGCTCATGAAGAATGAAACCAGCCCATCCCTGGAAGTTAGAGTTGCTCACTGTTTCAACAATAATCTGATTAGAATCACTGGACACCAACCAGCTGTTACAAAACCGAAAAGGAGAGGGACCCCAAAGAAAAGAACCAGCCTCCAAGAATAAAGGAAAGTGATCCGAGAAGATGCGTGCTTTTCGAGAAACCCGAGAATTTTCAAAACAAACATCCCACATCTGATTTATGAAGAATGTGTCTAATAATGATCTTCAAGGAGAACTACCGTCTCTAGACCAAGTGAACCTTCCATTTTGCAATGGAATTTCCATGAGAGAAACCATGTCAATAAACTTATTGAATAATGACATTCCTCTAGTACTTCTGCCAAAAGGAAATCTTTCCTGGGCCCAACGAGTGATATTAAAATTCCCACCTATGCACCAGGCCACGGCCGAACAATCAGCTAAGGAAGACAATTCGGGCCAAACCAATTTCCTTTCTTTGCAACCACAAGGGCCATAGACATTTGTGATCCAACAAACCTTTTTGCACAAAGTGAGGCATTTGATTGACAAAGAGAAGCGTCTTTTAATGACCTCTGTTACAGATATTTTACTGCTGTCCCACATGGTAAGAATTCCCCCAGAAGATCCAACAGAAGCCACATAATCCCAGCCAATATCCTTAGAACTCCACAATGATTTTATAAAAGCCGAGTTCAAGGTATCCTTCTTAGATTCTTGAATCATGACTACAATTGTTGATGAATTTTTTAAGTGCTGCACGTTTAGAGGAGTCGTTCAAACCCTTAGTGTTCCAGGAGACAACCTTAATAATGACTGGGAGGAGGAAAAGGCAGTTGCACATCTAATTTAAGCCAGAATGATTCCACAATCGCCGACTATAGACACTAAATCTTTAGGCAAATCCAGGGGAATTTTAATAGGGAGAATATCTTCATCATTGAACAAGACATTCAGATCCATCCCATTAATTTCTGGGACTAATTTAGGGTCAACTTCAGTGTTGGGGACTGCCAATTTAACTGATCTCAACAGTAAGTTGATTAAGTTGGGCAGTAGGAGGGACACGAGACAAGGCATCTGCTGCTTTGTTTTCTAGTCCCGGTTTATACACGACATCAAAATTATAGCCAAGAAGCTTAGCAATCCATCTCTGATGTTGAGGTTGGATAACCCTTTGTTCCAATAAAAGTTTCAATGATCGTTGATCAGTTTTCACTACAAACCTCCTGCCAAAAGATAAGGTCTACAGCGTTGCACAGCCAAAACTACAGCCATTAATTCCCGTTCATAAACTGGTTTAGCACGATCCCTCATAGCTAATGTCTGGCTAAAATAAGCAATTGGCCGATGATTTTGAATTAAGACAGCACCTACCCCGTATCCAGAAGCATCGGTCTCTATTTCAAATGGTAAGGAAAAATCTGGCAGTGCTAAGATTGGGAGAGTCATCGTAGCCATCTTTAAATTCTCAAAAGCTTCAGCAGCTGCAACAGTCCATTCATATGCTCCTTTCTTCAATAGTTGAGTCAAAGGAGCAGCCACACTTCCATAATTCATTACAAATCTTCGATAATATCCTGTCAACCCAAGAAATCCACGAACTTCACGGACATTAGTGGGCACGGGCCATTCTTTGATAGATCTAATTTTTCTCGGGATCAACCTCTACACCCTTGCCCGAAATTATATGGCCAAGATACTCCACTTTCATTTTGGCAAACCCACACTTGTGCTGCATATTAGCATATAATTTATTCTCTCGCAGCACCTCTAACACCCATTCTAAATGTTGAAGATTTTCATCCAAACTTCTGCTGTAAATTAATATATCATCAAAAAAGACTAAGAAAACCTGCGTAGGTAAGGTTTAAAGATACTATTCATCAAAGCTTGAAACGTTGATGGTGCATTGGTGAGCCCAAAAGGCATGACAAGAAACTCATAATGCCCCTCGTGAGTTCTAAAAGCTGTTTTCTTCACATCCTTTTTACACATTCTAATTTGATGATATCCCGCCTTGAGATCAATCTTCGAAAATATATTAGCCCCATTAAGTTCATCAAACAATTCCTCTACTACTGGAATAGGAAACTTGTCTGGAACGGTCACACTATTCAACGCACGGTAATCTACACAAAACCGTCAACTACCATTTTTTTTTCACCAACAAGACCGGGCTCGAATATGGACTAGTACTAGGTTTTTATGCCAAATGCCATCATTTCATCAACCAATCTTTCCATCTCCTCCTTTTGCTGGTATGCATATCTATAAGGCCGAACATTGACTGGATTAGTCCCCTTCTTAAGATGTATATGATGTTCAATGGTACATTGTGGTGGCAACTCTCCAGGCCAATCAAAAACATCTTCATTCTTAGCTAACACGGCTGGAATAGACTCATGAGTGGTAGGCACTTCATCAACCCCATACATCGCTGCAAATGCCATTCCACCTTCCAAAGATCCACACTCAATCAGAAATCCCTGATCAAGTTCTGTCCATGTCTTCATCATGTGCTTCAAACTCACCCTAGCCTTCGTATGACTCGGATCTCCCCTTAATACAACCTTCTTCCCATTTTGTATGAATGTCAAAGTAATTTTTCACCAATCTACTTCGGTTACTCCTAATGTATGTAGCCATTGCATACCAAGAATGACATCCACTCCCCCCAATTCCAATGGCAGAAAATTATCCACAACCTTCCATTCACCCAATAGCAGTTCCACTTGTTTACAAATTCCCTTCCCTTTTACAGCTGATTCAGACCCCAAAATAACCCCATAATCAGAAGTTTCCTGAATCCTCTTCTTCAACTACTTCTAGTTCTTCCCCATTTGCCCCAACAACTAAAACTCTAAGTTCCTTATGATCTTTCACTTTACACTTATGGCCCACAAAAAATCATTCCTCACAACGAAAACAGAGACCTTTCTCACGTCTAGCCTGAAATTCAGCATCAGGAAGTCGTTTTAGTGGTCCTTCTCGTCGATTAGGTTCACCAGCCACTCCTCGAAGTGTAATCATCCGCATTGGAACAATCCCTTCTGACTTGTTTATCATTAGAAATCACAGGAATTTGAGGTTTAAAAGAAGCAGAAACCTGGAATTTTCCATCCGCATGCACATCCTGCACGTTTGAAACTTGATTCTCCCCTTATCACTTCTCGGTTCTCAATCTTTTGGGCCAACTTCATCATTTGAGCAAGCCCCATAGGTTCCCAACATTCCATGCCTGCCTTAATCCATGGTTTCAAACCATTCATAAATGTTTCTTCTAAGACAGCCTTTTGTAGAAAAGGCAATGGTGCTACTGATTTGTCAAATAAATTCCGATATTCTTCCACTGTAATTTCTTGCTTGATCTTTAAAAATCTTCCCAGAATTGATCCCTCACGACTCGATCGAAATCAAACAATAAGTCTCTTTCTTTAAATCGTCCCAATTAACAAACGGTTCACGATCTTCATGAGATTTATACCAATCCAAAGCTGCTCCATCAAAACTAATAATGGACACAGTCATTTTCTCTGACTCACTCAGTTTGTGTATCTGAAAGTATCTCTCAGCCCTAAACAACCAAGAATCAGGATCATTTCCCACAAAAACTGGCATTTTCAATTTTTTTAAATTTGCTTCGGTCGCCCGCAGAATCTTCACCCTCCAACTTGGTATGTTTTTCCTCAGATTTTCCTCCCATCATCGTCCAATCACTGACATCAACCATGCTGTCAACTTTACTTGATGATCCTTCTAGTACTTCTTCCATCGTTGTCTTCTCTTTGATCATTCCTTCAATATATTTCAACAGTGTTTCTGGTTGCTGTTGTTGCTTCTCAGCCTGTACTCCTAACCTCTCAATACTCTTCGCCAAAGATGACATGTTTTCCTTGATTGTTGGCAGATCATGTAATTCTGCTCGAATGCCGGATATTTCTTGATCTACCATTTCCAACTTTTCCTCAATTCGCTTTTGAGCCATGATATAGAACTTCACAGATTCGATTTTCTACGATACCAAAATGATAGAACACCAAATAGTGTGTTCTACTAATTTATTAATCAGCCAAACATTTACAGAAAACAGGTTCTAACACAGTCTTTGAAAACAAAGTACTCGACAATTTGGAAGACAAAAAGCCCTAGAAGAGTGAATATCACACTTTGGAGAATGCAAAATGGACTATGAACTGTGCAGAAGTTTTGCAAATGAAACCTCCCTTTCTCAGTTTATCTCCTCATGTTTGTCCCTTGTGTTTGCATGCTTTAGAAGATTTACATCATATTTTCTTCTCCTGCTTACATGCAAAGAAGTGTTGGTTTGGCTTACTTGGCTATCTTCATTTGAATTGGGTTTTCGACTATAGATTTAGGAGAACGTGGTCCAGCTTATTTCATGTCCCATTCTCAAGAAGAAACCAAGATTGATTTGGTTAAATGCAGTAAAGGCCATTTTACCAGAAATTTGGTTTGAACAAAATCAACTAACATTTCAAAATAAAGCTTCCTCTTGGACAACTCGAGTCGAAATGGCTAGAATCAATGCTTCTACTTGATGCTCTCTTTCAAAAGACTTCAAAGATTTCTCCATACAAGATATAAGTCATAATTGGCCGACTTTCATTTTTAATTCTTAGTCCACTACTGTACTCTTATTTTATTTCTTTTGGATTTCTAGTGGTCTTAAATCTATGTTGTATAGTTATTGGGCAGTTTGTATGATCTATTCTAAACCTTGTCGTTGGTTTAGTCTTTTGGTTTAAGTCTCGATATGGTGAGAATGCTAAGTGGGTGTCAACCTAGATGAGATGTCCAAGTGCACTAGCTGATCCTAGGGCTTCTTTGTATTATCTTTTGTCTTGTCTACTCATTTTCAGCTTAATGAAGAGGCTTCTTTGTATTTCTTCATGGCTTGTATTCATGGTAATTAGTTTCGTAATGAATCTTTCATGTTCTGGTAAACATTGCAGAAACACATAATTTCAGCAATCTGTCAAAGAGTTGAAGGAGAAGACAGAAGAACTTAAAAGTCACATGAAGACCTAAAAGTTAGGTAATTTTTTGAAAACTTTTTTCTTAGTCTTGCTTAGTTTTAGTGGTATTTGTTAACAGGCTGAGACATACTCTTGTATGCCAAGGCTGGGTGGCCAATTCAATGGATGGCCTGAGACGGTGAAAGGTGGTTCTCCCTTTATTTACACATGTTATCTATATTTAATTACTGTTTTTATGTGATGGTGAATAAATATTTAAGTCGTTTCAAGTTTGTACATCATGCTTGAGTTAATACATTTCCCAACTCGCACTAATTTTAAAGTTGAGACTAAGTTTGTTGCACTTACACACTTGGTTGCCATTTTGGATTTTGGAGTGCTTTTTCTACATTTTTTTGAACTTTTTGGTAGATTATGAGTTATGAAGTAACACTAAAGCATTATTAGGTCGTTTTTAAAGTTCGAGTGATACTTAAACATTTTTTGAACACCTTTTAGGTTGTTACAAACTAAGTTAGTTTTACATACAGCCATGGTTTCCATTTTGAGTCTTAAAAGATTTTTTTTCACACTTTTTGAAATTTTTGGTAAGTTATGAGTTATAAACTTACACTTAAGCGTTGTTAGGTTGTTTGAAAACTTATACATGTTTTGAATACTTGTTAGGTTTGTATAGAACTAAGTTCGTTGCACTTACACAATTGACATTTTGGGTTTTGGAGTGTCTTTTTAAAAAATTTTGAACTTTTTGCTAGGTTATGACTTATGAACTTGTATTGAATATTTGTTAGGTCCTTTTGAAAGTTCAAGTGATACTTAGACACATTTTGAACTCGTTTTAGGTTGGTTTGAAACTAAGTTTTACACACGTTTGATTGACATGTTGGGTCTTGAAGTACTTTTTTCACACTTTTTGAAATTTTGGTAGGTTGTAAGTTACAAACTTACACTTAAGCATTGCTGGGTCGTTTTGAAAATTCAAGTGATACTTACACACGTTTTGAATACATTTTAGGTTAGATTGAGTTTGTTGCACTTGGTTGTCATTTTTGGTCTTGAAATGCTTTTTTCAACCTTTTTGGTAGATTATGAGTTACGAACTTACACTTAGGATTTGCTAGGTCGTTTTGAAAACTTAAGTAATACCTAGACACGTTTTGAGCACGTTTTAGGTTGGTTTGAACTAAGTTTGTTCCATTTACACACTTGGTTACCATTTTGGGTCTTGTAGTGCTTTTTTCACACTATTTGAACTTTTTTCGTAGGTTATGAGTTACAAACCTACACGTAAGCTTTTTTAGGTCGTTTTGAAAGTTCAAGTGATACTTAGACACGTTTTGAACTCGTTTTAGGTTGGTTTGACACTAAGTTTTAAACACATTTGATTGACATGTTGGGTCTTGAAGTACTTTTTTGACACTTTTTGAAATTTTGGTAGGTTGTGAGTTACAAACTTAAACTTAAGCATTGCTGGGTCGTTTTGAAAATTCAAGTGATACTTACACACGTTTTGAATACATTTTAGGTTAGATTGAGTTTGTTGCACTTGGTTGTCATTTTTGGTCTTGAAATGCTTTTTTCAACCTTTTTGGTAGATTATGAGTTACGAACTTACACTTAGGATTTGCTAGGTCGTTTTGAAAACTTAAGTAATACCTAGACACGTTTTGAGCACGTTTTAGGTTTGGTTTGAACTAAGTTTGTTGCACTTACACACTTGGTTACCATTTTGGGTCTTGTAGTGCTTTTTTCACACTATTTGAACTTTTTTCGTAGGTTTATGAGTTACAAACCTACACGTAAGCTTTTTTAGGTCGTTTTGAAAGTTCAAGTGATACTTAGACACGTTTTGAACTCGTTTTAGGTTGGTTTGACACTAAGTTTTAAACACATTTGATTGACATGTTGGGTCTTGAAGTACTTTTTTCACACTTTTTGAAATTTTGGTAGGTTGTGAGTTACAAACTTACACTTAAGCATTGCTTGGTCGTTTTGAAAATTCAAGTGATACTTACACACGTTTTGAATACATTTTAGGTTAGATTGAGTTTGTTGCACTTGGTTGTCATTTTTGGTCTTGAAATGCTTTTTTCAACCTTTTTGGTAGATTATGAGTTTCAAACTTACACTTAGGATTTTCTAGGTCGTTTTGAAAACTCAAGTAATACCTAGACACGTTTTGAGCACATTTTAGGTTGGTTTGAACTAAGTTTGTTGCACTTACACACTTGGTTGCCATTTTGGGTCTTGTAGTGCTTTTTGCACAATATTTGAACTTTTTTCGTAGGTTATGAGTTACGAACCTACACGTAAGCTGTTTTAGGACATTTTAAAAGTTCAAGTGATACTTAGACACGTTTTTAACTCGGTTTAGGTTGGTTTGAAACTAAGTTTGTTGACCTTATCCAATTGGTTGCCATTTTCGGTCTTGGAGTGCCGTTTTCACACTTTTTGAACTTTTTGGTAGGCTATGGGTTACCAACTTACACTTAAATTTTGTTAGGTTGTTTTGAAAGTCCAGGTGATACTTAGACACGCCTTGACCACTTTTTAGGTTGGTTTGGAACTAATTTTGTTGCAGTTGCGCACTTGGTTGCCATTTTGGGTCGTGTAGTGTTTCCTTTTTTTCCATACTTCTTGAACTTTTTGGTAGGTTATGAGTGACAAACTTACAAATAAACATTCTTAGGTCGTTCTGAAAGTTCAAGTGATACTTAAACACGGTTTGAAATTTTTTTAGATTTGTTTAAGACTAAGTTTGTTTCACTTGCATACTTGGTTGCCATGTTAGGTCTCAAAGTGCATTTTTCACGCATTTTGATTTTTTTGTTAGTTTGTGAGTTACGAGCTTACACTTAAGGATTGTTAGGTCGTTTTAAACACATTTTGCATTGGTTTGAAACTAAGTTTGTTGCACTTACACATTTGATTGAAATGTTGGGTCTTGAAGTACTTTTTTTCACACTTTTTGAAATTTTTTTAGGTTGTGAGTTACGAACTTACGCTTGAGTATTGTTTGGTCGGTTTGAAATCTTAGACACGTTTTGCACTCTTTTTAGGATGGCTTGAAACGAAGTCCGTTGCACTTACATACTTCGTTGCCGTTTTGGGTCTTGAAGTGCTTTTTTTACCCTTTTTGAAATTTTGGTAGGTTGTGAGTTACAAACTTACACTTAAGCATTGTTTGGTCGTTTTGAAAGTTTAAGTGATACGTACACACGTTTTGAATACATTTTAGGTTAGATTGAGTTTGTTGCACTTGGTTGTCATTTTTGGTCTTGAAATGCTTTTTTCAACCTTTTTGGTAGATTATGAGTTACAAACCTACATTTAGGATTTGCTAGGTCGTTTTGAAAACTCAAGTAATACCTAGACACGTTTTGAGCACGTTTTAGGTTGGTTTGAACTAAGTTTGTTGCACTTACACACTTGGTTACCATTTTGGGTCTTGTAGTGCTTTTTTCACTCTATTTGAACTTTTTTCGTAGGTTATGAGTTACGAACCTACACGTAAGCTGTTTTAGGTCGTTTTGAAAGTTTAAGTGATACTTAGACACATTTTGTTCAAGTGATACTGTTTTTGGTCGTTTTCAAGTGAACTTTTTTCTTCTTGTATTGACTGTTTTACTATTTCTTCATGGTTTGTATTCATGGTATTTATGTTCGTAATGAATCTTTCATGTTCTGGTAAACATTGCAGAAACACATAATTTCAGCAATCTGTCAAAGAGTTGAAGGAGAAAACAGAAGTACTTAAAGGTCACATGAAGACCTAAAAGTTAGGTAATTTTTTGAAAACTTTTTTCTTCGTCTTGCTTAGTTTTAGTGGTATTTGTTAACAGGCTGAGACATACTCTTGTATGCCAAGGCTGGGTGGCCAATTCAATGGATGGCCTGAGACGGTGAAATGACGAGTGTAGAACAAAGTAGACAATCGAGCAGATTTACAAGTAGGAGGATGGTGTTTGGTCTTACTCTAAAGCTACGGCTAGAAAGGTGATTCTCCCTTTATTTACACATGTTATCTATATTTAATTACTGTTTTTATGTGATGGTGAATAAATATTTAAGTCGTTTCAAGTTTTTACATCATGCTTGAGTTAATACATTTCCCAACTCGCACTAATTTTAAAGTTGAGACTAAGTTTGTTGCACTTACACACTTGGTTGCCATTTTGGATTTTGGAGTGCTTTTTCTACATTTTTTGAACTTTTTGGTAGGTTATGAGTTATGAAGTAACACTAAAGCATTATTAGGTCGTTTTTAAGGTTCGAGTGATACTTAAACATTTTTTGAACACCTTTTAGGTTTGTTACAAACTAAGTTAGTTTTACATACAGCCATGGTTGCCATTTTGAGTCTTGAAAGATTTTTTTTCACACGTTTTGAAATTTTTGGTAAGTTATGAGTTATAAACTTACACTTAAGCGTTGTTAGGGTGTTTGAAAACTTATACGTGTTTCCAATACTTGTTAGGTTTGTATAGAACTAAGTTCGTTGCACTTACACACTTGACATTTTGGTTTTGGAGTGTCTTTTTCAAAAAATTTGAACTTTTTGCTAGGTTATGACTTATGGAACTTGTATTGAATATTTGTTAGGTCGTTTTGAAAGTTCAAGTGAAACTTAGACACGTTTTGAACTCGTTTTAGGTTGGTTTGAAACTAAGTTTTACACACATTTGGTTGACATGTTGGGTCTTGAAGTACTTTTTTCATACTTTTTGAAATTTTGGTAGGTTGTGAGTTTACAAACTTACACTTAAGCATTGCTTGGTCGTTTTGAAAATTCAAGTGATACTTACACACGTTTTGAATACATTTTAGGTTAGATTTGAGTTTGTTGCACTTGGTTGTCATTTTTGGTCTTGAAATGCTTTTTTCAACCTTTTTGGTAGATTATGAGTTACGAACTTACACTTAGGATTTGCCTAGGTCGTTTTGAAAACTCAAGTAATACCTAGACACGTTTTGAGCACGTTTTAGGTTGGTTTGAAACTAAGTTTGTTGCACTTACACACTTGGTTGCCATTTAGGGTCTTGTAGTGCTTTTTTCACACTATTTGAACTTTTTTCGTAAGTTATGAGTTATGAATCTACAAGTAAGCTGTTTTAGGTCGTTTTGAAAGTTCAAGTGAAACTTAGACACGTTTTTGAACTCGTTTTAGGTTGGTTTGAAACTAAGTTTAAAACACATTTGATTGACATGTTGGGTCTTGAAGTACTTTTTTCACACATTTTGAAATTTTGGTAGGTTGTGAGTTACAAACTTACACTTAAGCATTGCTTGGTCGTTTTGAAAATTCAAGTGATACTTACACACGTTTTGAATTCATTTTAGGTTAGATTGAGTTTGTTGCACTTACACACATGGTTGTCATTTTTGGTCTTGAAATGCTTTTTTCAACCTTTTTGGTAGATTATGAGTTACGAACTTACACTTAGGATTTGCTAGGTCGTTTTGAAAACTCAAGTAATACCTAGACACGTTTTGAGCACGTTTTAGGTTGGTTTGAATTAAGTTTGTTGCACTTACACACTTGGTTGCCATTTTGGGTCTTGTAGTGCTTTTTTCACAATGTTTGAACTTTTTTCGTAGGTTATGAGTTACGAACCTACACGTAAGCTGTTTTAGGTCGTTTTGAAAGTTCAAGTGAAACTTAGACACATTTTGAGCATGTTTTAGGTCGTTTTGAGTAAATGGTATGTATGTTGTGATTGTTTGATTGCATGTATGATACCTTATTGAGATGTGAACGCTTGATTGAGAAGCTGATAGAACACCAAGTAATGGTTCTTATTTGTTCATTAAGCAACCAAACTATTACAGAATACAATACTCAAACCAGTCTTGAAAACACAGAACAAATAAGTACTATACAGACAATAACCAAGTACAAAATAAAACATTCAAACATCAAAAGTAGTTTAGGATAATGGAAAACACTTTCTAAGATTAAAGTAACTGAACAACTTCTGTAATTCTGCTCTCCAGAAAATACAGCCCCTCCACTTCCAGAAACTGATTAACCAACCCCCATCTTTCCTTCCATCTCTCCCTTTTAACCTCCCCCCTGTAACTAACTGTTGTCCCCACTAAGGTGGTTTCCACTTCCTCCAATTCCATCACCTGTGCACGTGCAATTCCACTTGTCTTTCTTCTGCTATATTGTATTGCAATTGGTGGTCCATCATTACTCTCCCTCTCCAAAGACACCTTGTTCTCAAGGTGGGAAATGAGGAAGCTTTTGTGTAAAATCATCACAATTCTCCCATGTAGCAATTAATATTGGGTCAAGAATTTGCCTACCTTCAATAAAGGCGCTTTGAGTGGGGCTTATAATTGCATCCATAACTTGTTTTAGACGTTCAGATAAAACCTTTGCAACAACCTTGTATGCTAACGTAGTAAGGCTGATTGGACGGAAATCCTTGACTAGAGTCACATTCTCTTTTTTCTGCACTAAACAAATGAAGTTTTCTTGGATGCAAGCATCTAATCTTCCATTTCTGTGGAAATCAGACATTTGAGTGGGGCTTGTTGACACACGGAACATTCAGCAACATAGGTGCGGATATGGGCTGTCATACCTCGCCAATATACCTCCCTTGCTAGCCTTTGATATGTTTTCAATGCACCATGATGTCCCCCTATCTGGCTGTTATGGAAGTCAGCTAATAATAAAGTAATATTAGGTGAATCCTCCTCCTTGTAGCAAATATCCATCTGGAGCTGGTTGTCCATTTATCAAGGATAATCGAATATTGTTAAGAGATTCATTTCCAGCCACTTGATCGATGAAAACCGAAGGGTTTAGCCCGCCCACAATACTTACGAGGCCCAATTCAAATACCGGTGGTAATCTCTATAAGGCATCGACCGCTTTGTTTTCCAATCCTTTCTTGTACTCAATCACAAAATCATACCCCAATAGTTTAGCGATCCATCTCTGATATTCTCCCCCGATAGCCCGTTGTTCAAGAAGAAACTTCAAACTTTTCTGATCTGTACGCACCACAAAAGGCTTACCCAATAGATATGGTCGCCATTTTTGAACAGCCAGCACTATTGCCATAAGCTCCCGTTCATAAACAGCCTTAAACCTATGGGTAATAGGTAAAGCTTGACTGAAAAAGGCCACTGGTCGTTGATTTTGCATTAGGACAGCCCCAATACCCACACCCGAAGCATCAGTTTCCAGCACAAAACTTTGTGAAAAATCAGGAATACCTAGCATCGGGACAGACATCATTGCTGACTTTTAACTGCTGAAATGCGTTCTCGGTCGTCTCATTCCACTTAAAGTTACCTTTTTTTTAACAGTTGTGTCAAGGGGGGCAGCCCAATAGAACCGTAGTTTGCAACGAATTTCCGATAATACCCCGTTAGCCCCAAAAAACCCACCTAGCTCCTTCACGTTCTTGGGTGCTGGCCATTTAACCATCGCTTCTATTTTTGTTGGATCCGCTGCCACCCCCTCTGAAGAAATAACATGGCCCAAGTATTCAATTTTGTCAACCGCAAATTGGCATTTTTTAAAGTTGGCTACCAGTTGATGAGCTACTAGAGTTTCCAAAACCATTGCCAATTTGGTGCAAATGCTCGTCCAAGGACTTGCTGTAAATTAAGATGTCATTCAAAGAAAACCAAAACAAACTTGCGTAAATATGGGCGAAGAACATCACTCATGATTGATTGGAATGTTGCCGGAGCGTTTTCAACCCAAACAGCATCACAAGGAATTCATAGGGCCCCTCGTGGGTTCGAAACGCTGTTTTGTGAACATCGGCTGCCCGCACCCGAATTTGCTGATAACCTAACTTTAAATCAATTTTGGAGAATATGGTTGCCCCAAATAATTTGTCTAACAGTTCATCAACAACAGGAATCAGATACTTATCTGGTATAGTGGCAAGATTCAGTGCTCGGTAATCAACGCAAAATCGCCAGCTACCATCCTTTTTCTTAACAAGGAGCACTGAAAAGGCACTTTTGCTTGGCTGAATTATTCCGGCTAGCAGCATTTCCTTAACTAGTTTCTCTATCTCATCTTTCTAAAATTGGGGATAACGATACGGGCGCACGTTCACTGCACGAGCCCCTGGTGGGGGTAATTGATTGCTTGGTTCAAACACAACGCTAAAGGACTGAAGAACTTTTTGAATTTCTGGTTGTAGTTTACTCAAGTAGTCTGCTATGTGTTCCCTTGCTTCGCCCACTCCCCACTGTACAACTGCACTTAATTCGATTGACACGCCTTGATCTTCCTTCTCAAAGGTTTTCATTATCGATTTCAGTGACACTTGGGATCTTACTAAACTTCTATCCCCTTGAAGAATTACCACCCATTCACCCAGTGAGAATTCCATCTCCGACAACTTGTAATAAAAAACTTCTTTCCCTAACATTTCCAACCAAGTAACTCCTAATATAACGTCGGCACTCCCGAGTGGTAGAGGGAGAAAATCGTGAGTGATTGATAAATTGGCGATTGTCAGGTTTACATCCTTACACACACTGGTTGCTTGGACTACGCCTCCGGTTCCCAGAACAACCCCATATGCATCCATGGTTTCTACTGAAATTTTTAGCTCTTTGACTGCCTCTTCTGCAATAAAATTGTGCGTGGCTCCCCATCGATCAGCACCACAACCTCACGTCCCCTTATTTCTCCTTTAATTTTTATGGTTTTCGGCGAATTGAAACCTACCAATGAATTTATTTACAGATTCACTATTTCTGTATTGACTTCCTCATTCCCATTGGTTTCGATTTCTTCCCCCACTTGATCGGTTTTGTCACTTAAGTCTTCCCCTTCTTGTACAGCAATGATGTTCAATTCACGTCTTTTGCAGCGGTGCCCTAGACTAAACTTCTCGTCACATCTAAAACACAAACCTTTTTCCTTCTTAATCCGCACTTCGTTGTCAGTCATTCGGTCGGCGTATGGTCAGACAACGTACTCTTCGCGCCCGATTCCTGCGATGAAGTAATCGTCGTGGACGAGTACGACGAATTTCGGCTAGGGTTAATCGTAATCGTTCGTGATGTAGCGACCCGATCTGAGGCCTTTGACCCAGTTTGACTTCTCGACCTGCTTGGCCCACTATTTGACATTTTAATTGATAAATTAGGGTTTCCACTTGCCCCATGAATTCTCTTCAATTGAACCACTCGATCATCTTCTCAATTATTTGGGCCATTAACATTTTAGCCTCTAGGCCCACTGGATTCAATTTTTGGATCTCTTCCTTCAGCCCAGACACAAACTTACTTTCTAGGGCTGCATCACTCATATCTTTAAGGCCGACCGAAAATTGTTCAAATCGCCGCCGGTAATCCCTCACGGTGGTCTCCTGCTGTAATTTCATCAACCTTGCGTGTTTATCTCCTTGGTCGGACGCTTTGAATCTGGCCCACAGAAGCTATCGGAATTCTGTCCAGCTGCCGATTTTCTTTCTATCCTCCTTCCATTGATACCAGTCCAAAGCTTCCCCCTCCAAGCACAGGACCGCCGCATCCAACTTATCTCTCTCCGTCAGATATTCACCACAAAATAGCGCTCCACACGTTGTAGCTATCCATCCACATTCTCTTCTTCCTCCCCTTTAAATATCGACACCTCCAGTTTTCGTAGCCTCATGTCAAAAAGGGGTATCTCACGGATATTTGGTGCACATGGTACTCCAACTTCCTCATCCACCACCGGGTTAGTTTTTTGTTCACTTTTTTCTTCTTGAACTTGTTCCTCATTCATTATTCCCTTTCCCTTGTCCGTAATCATTCTTTCACTAGACGTGGATCCTTTTGAAGCACTTCCCATCACTCCCATCCTGTGTATTAACAATTTCATATCCTCACTCAATTTTTACAGATTGTGTGGAATAAATTAATTAAAGTTGTTTCTACCAAAGAAAACAAAAATAATAAATAAAATTATATGTTTTTCAGATTTTATTTTATGTTTCTAAAAGTTGGATGTATTCTGATCATAACCTTTTTGACATATTGTAAAAGGCATTGATAAATTAAATTAAAAAAAAAAAAGCATTTACAAAAATTGTTGAAATTCTTTTAAACATTTAGGTGTAAAAATGAAACAAATAGATTAATGCGATGGAAAAATGGTTAAAAATAGTAAAATAGAAAGAAAAAAAAAATGAAAAAAAGAAGGTCTCCTCATGTTTGTATAAACATTAACTATATATTTTCTATATAGATTTGAACTTTTTTGTTTAAGAATCTATTTAGATTCTTTCAACTCTAAAAAGTTTCAATTTTTATAATATGCTTATTTAGTTGTTTATCTTTAATATTTTTTAAAGTAAGGTTAATATGTTATAACTATTAGTCAAAAACTTTAATTCAGTCAACATTATTTATTTAATAAATCTATATAGTAAATACCCTATTAATATTGTTTATGCCATAAGCTACATTATTGGAATTTTATCCTAAGTTTGAGAAGAAGAAAAATAAAATCAAAAGTTATAACATAATCTCTATTTCTTCATTCTTCTCTAATTTGGAATTTGTTATAACTTCAACTATTCTCATTAGGATGTATTTGTGAGTAATAGTGGGAGTAGTAATTTTAGAAAAAAGATTTTAAGTAAAATTGATTTCTGAAAAATGATTTTCAAATGTTTAAAATTAATTTTGTTCCAAAAATGATTTTAGAATTACCGAATTATATTTATGTATCATATAAAATCAATATTTCAGGAATATTTGATCGGTATGGAGGTGGCAAATATATAATTGTATATTTAAAGTAGAGAAAGAAAATTAAAGATTGAAGAGAACATAGTCTCTTTCAAAATAATAATAATAATACAAGGACCAATAAATAATATTGAAAAATATTTTTTTAAAAAAATTATTAAATTATTATAAATATTATACTCGTAAGTATGGTCAGTGTCCATAGCCACATGTCCACCCTTAACTATGTAATTCACCTCATGCTTGTCAAATTACCTATAAATAGTTGGATTTTGTCAATTTTAATGGACACCGAGGAATTCCAATAACGTGTGGAGAAAGTGTGAAATTTTGAGATTTTTCATCTTTATCTTTGTTATTTTCTTGTTGAATATTGTATTTCTGAGATAGGTGTTCCAATTAGTTTTTACAACAAAATCAATATCACATTTTTTTTAGAGATATCCACACATGAGTAGCATAACATAAAATTATAAAATTATGTTTCCAAATATAACAACTTAAATAAAAACAAAAAAAGATGATAATTAAATTTATGTTATGTTTGTAAGGGAATAAAGTACTAGCATTTTGTTTTAAATTATAAAATTACTAAAATAATTATTTACAATTACACCAAAATATTATATTTTTTCTTTATCAGTGACAGACTATGACAGAGTTAGCGATCGTGTCACAGAAGAGTTATTGCGATCGTGTCATAGTTATATTTGTAAAAAAGTTGTTCATTTTGTCATATTTGAAAACAACTCTTTTAGGAGAAAAATTAATGAAATAAAACATTGGAGCATTTTCAAAGGTTCAAAATGTAGGAAAGTTTTCAAACACAAATATTAAAAAATAATTATTTTTTTTTTAAATGAGAAATTGTTTATATAACTATATTTAAAATGTTAATTTTTATAAATGTAACAAAATACCAAAATATTTACGGTCCGTGTAACAAAAACAAAAAGTTCATAAAGTCGGTGAAATATTTTCATAAATTTCAAGTTTGTCTTTGATATTACGGACAATTTGTCATTTTTCTTTCTTATTCTTTGCAATATCCATATTTTCTTTTAGATTTCTTCGACTCTTTTTCCAAATTTTCTTCTACTTTATTCATATTCTTTTCTTCTATTTTTTTCATCTTCTCTTTCTTCTAGATCCTCTTCCAAAACATCAAAGTCGTATGAATATCATTTTTATATGATCTAAACAATCTCTTACCTAGTCAACAAAATCGTATTTAGCATGGTCAACACAATCGTTTAGGTTTTAAATCATTTTTCCATCGTTTAAAAAAAACTATAAAATCATGTGGATATGATCTAAATGATTGTTTACATAGTCAACACGATCATAAAGTGTGGTCAACACATTCGTTTAGATTTGAAGCATTTTTATGTTCGTTAGAAAAAACTATACGATTGTATATCATTTTCTACGTGATTGCATATCATGATCGTAGAAGAAAAATTACACGCGAGTATGTGACTGACCAATTAATCACGTGTTTGACTGGGATATTTTTTGTATTTTCTATTGTGGGCTTGCAAGCTTTTTTCGTTTTCAAAATTGTCCAATACAGTGTAATATTTTGCTAGTTTATTAGATTTTTTAAAAAAGAAAACCTATTTAAAATTTCATATGTGGATGGTAATTGAAAAAAAAAAAAAAGTTAAGAATTCACTAAATTAGACTTTTATCTATGATTGTTACTTGAAAATTAGAAAATGACGAGGTCAATTATATAATTTACTCTAAACCCTATAAAATCCTACAAAAACCGATTATTTTGGCAAGAAAAATTTTCAAATAAAAACATGATTTGAAATCATTTCAAATTTTAAAATCCTTCTCTTTTATGTGATAACAAACAACGAAATTTATTTGAAATCTGTTATAAAATAAAATCACTCAGAATTCTGAGGCTTCAAACAAAGCTTTAACGAGATGTTAGTTGACTGTGCATAGTTAAGTTAGGTTGGTAATTATTATTTGGAAAGTTAGAATGTCTGTGTTTGGATCTTTGGAGTAGTGAGTTGAGCTAAGTTAAAAGTTTGTGTAAAGTTATGTTGACGTATATGTGGTGCGTTTTTTCTAAAACATAATTGAGTTTGTATTGAGTTTTTTTTTTTTTTTTCCTCCAAATGTACACTACTTTTTCTATAAAAAAAAAAATTACTAAAAAATGCTTTTTTTTCTTCTATTCCTTCAAATCTAACAAAACTTCTACCAAGTAAACATATATCATACTTTGACACCTTATATTTCAATAAAATGAACATTTTTCTCTACTCCCTAACCTTCAATTTTGAACTCTCACTTAATTTTAACTCCATCATAAATGTTAGCTAAAAAGAGAACAATTCCTATCTATGTTTCGTTGTTTGTCCACTAGTTGGAGGAAATGTGCAAACGTCTATTTACGTGTTCACAAAAAATAGAGTTATCACTAACGGTCTCATTATAGGTGGCCTTCATCGAAGTTGGTCGCTTGATTATATGTTAGTGTTGGTTGCCAGAGATGGTTGTCATTGAAGTTGATCATCCAAAGTGATATTCATCGAAGTTTGTGGTTAGAGGTGGTTATTGGAGCCTAGAGTTGGTCACCTAAAGGTGGGCTGCTCAAAATATGTCAATGGAGTTGCTTGTGCAAAGGTAGTCATTAGAGTTAGTGACTAGGATTTTGGTCGGAGGTGGTTAGCGGAGCCCCAAGTTGGTTGATGAAATTGGCGACACGAAGGTAGAAGTCGAAGTATGTCACTGAAATTGCTTGTGTGAAGGTGATCATCAAAGTTGGTCATATAAGCTCAAAGTTGTCGGAGTATGTCACCAAAGTGTGGTAGTGGTAATTGTTAATGGAGGGCCAATGGGGGAAACCATTTAAAACATTGAATGGACGAAGAATTGGAGAGAGTTGGAGTAAGTTGGTAAAATAACCAACTCAATTCCATCAACAAAATTAGCAAATTTAATTTTGTAAATATTTTATCAATTGCTATTTTTAAAGGCATCGAAAGCAAAATAATTGATTTTGAATAATATAAATTATTTTAAATGATATAACACTATAAATATTGTCAAATGAATAGAAGTATTAAATGAAAATGTTCCTAAATTTGTAAAAGTTTTGAAATCCAACCTCTCACAATTTTATTGTTGTCTTATGATAAATAACCTTATAAAATATTTATTCTAAATGCAAATATAGCTATAAAGTTTTACACCCTTATTTGAAATTTTTGCATATATCACCTCAAATAAAATATCTCATACTTTTTTAAAACCAATTAAAATATCTAAAATTATCACTTTTAACTTTAAATGCTTTTTTTTTCTTCTTTTTTGCTTTTTTTTTTTTTTTTCAAGTATAGAGCATCAAGTGATAAACATATATATAACATAAATAAAACGTAGAACATCAAGTATTGAAGAGTGAGCATTAAAGCATCGAGTGAGTATCTAGTATCTAGTATCTAGTATCTAAAATATAACATAGAGAATATAATATAAAGCATAGAACATCAAGTATCGAGCATTAAGTACAATAGATCGTGCATCAATTAGCGTTTTTCAATTATAAGTGTACTGCAAATTTATAAGGATGAATTAGTAAATTCACAAGATGCTAGTGCAAGCAGAAGTTCATTTTTGAGTCACTTCTAAAACTCTAGTCATTTTTATTAGATAGGCATTCAAATGATGTTACATCCATATGAATCACTCCTCATATTCGTCTTCCATGAATTATTTTATAAAAAAAGAAAAAAAAAGCATTAAGCATTAACAACTACTCTAAATTGAAATGTTGATACTTCTATTTCTATTAAAAGCAATGATTGCAACACTAATAAAAATGGGTTTATGAGAGCTTAAAGAAGAAGTGTGTTAGATGATTATAGATAAAAGGTAAGATTAAAGTTGGATAGTTCAAAAATGAAATGGACAAAAAGTTAGGAGTGGAGGAGATATTATATATTTGTTGTACCAACATATTATTTGTCCTTTTGGCTCCCCATTCTAATAGCAATGATGCCAAAGCTATACTTTCAAACTTGAGCTATACTTTCAAACTTGAGCTATACTTTCAAACTTGAGCTATACTTTCAAACTGTACTAAAGTCAATTTGTATGGACTTGTGCATTCATGACTTCATCAATCACAACAATTACTTCCCTTTTCTTTTCTTTTTCTTTTGTGTAATAGAGATGTTTATAGGTGAGGATAGTGATTTCTTATCCTTTATCTCTCTTTTGTTAAATTATAAGTTTAACCAAAACCATTACATCCCATATCTATATATGATTATAAATATCATCTTTCACCTTTATATGAAATAGGTTTTTTAACTTTTCAACAATGTCTAACATAGCATTGACACAATATTGAACATTGTTTTCAAAGTTAACATATAATTGAACTTTGTGTTTTATATGTCAATATTAAGTAACTCTCTCTTTCTCTAAATTTAGCCGCATTTTTAATTCAATTATTTATTTATTTACATTGTTATTATTTCTACCTTTCTTTTATGAATTTTGTTAGTGTTGTAAATTTAATTGCATTTATTGTCAAATAGTGATGAGAGAATGGTAACAGTAACAAGAAGCAATGGTAATTTAATCTTCATATATTGAATTGGATGAGCTTTGTGAGATGATGATGAGAAAGGCACATCAATAAAGGCTGCCTTTTTCTTTGTGTATTGCCCATCACATACTTCCCATAATTGGTCCCCTCAACCTCAACCTCAACCTCCCAACTTCCCAACTTCCCTTTTTTTTTTCTCTCTTTTTTCTAACAACTTGTACAAATCCTTTTTCTCTACCTTTTATCATTTCAATTCTTTTACCTTTTTCTTTTTTTCCCTTTTCCCAAAACAAATTCTATTTCCCTTTCTCTAAACCTTGCTTGGTTTAGGGTAACATGAAGCACTAATATAATATATCAATATAAATAAGAAGAGGGAGATGAAAGACGAAAGGGTATTGACGTCGAGTCAAGAACAAATAGAGAAGAGTTTAGTTGTACATTGAAGTAGAAAAGGGGAAGAGAAGAGGAGGGTGATTGAGGTATTCACACATTTTTAAAATTTACGAGTATTTTTACAAGGAATTGCTAAAACTTGGTGTCGTTTTAAAATTTGAACACTATTTTTAGGACTTTTGAAAATTGACAAGGCATCAGAAAATTCTTCTATTACAATCAAACAAATAAAAGGTTTTGTATTCAAACCTTCACCAAAAAAACTTTCTTTTCTTTGTTACATTGTTGTTTATTTTTCACGGTGTTCGCCTTGGGATCTATTGTACTATCCAAAATACACACTTTTCTGCCTTTCTATTATTGTCTTTAGTCCCAAGCCGATCCACAAGTTTCTCAAGTTTTATCTCTTTGCGTTTATGTTTGAGATAATTTTTCAAATCTCTCCATGAGAGTGACAATTTTTCAATTATTGTTGATACCTAAAAAGATTCACTTAAGGTCATATTCTCAGCATGGATTTACTTGGATTTCCTCGACCTGACTAGTTACAGTTCTTGAATCCACCAGTAATCCATAATTTTTTCCACCATTAATTTCTTTGAATCAACATAAATTTTCAATTATTTTGGCACGCATTACCCTCTACCAACAGAAGTTTCGGGTCCCAAATTGGCTAACTTTTCTGACGAAGATATGTCTATTTATTTTGGAGAATATGAGGCGCTAGAACTTATCCACAATGGTTCAAGAATTCAATGGCCTGCAAACCTTCAAAACCGATAAGCATGAACGCATGGTTGATATTAATGACTCATCATTCCTTCAGTCTTCCTATCTTGTAAGTATGCGCTGATGCTACTTATTATCTCGCTGTGGAAATGTTTGAACTGTGCAATCATAGAGTCCATATCAGTTTCAAGAGTAGTTTGGCTTTTACCAAGATATACCTAATGATATAGAGGAAATGTCACTTGTGATTACACCAAATAACACATTATATCGGTGGAGATATGCACGAGGTGCAAATCTTTATTTGGGTTGTTCTTGCTTGCCCATACGTTAGAGTCTTGCAAGCATGTGACAACACGATTTAGAAATTGGTGGACAACAAAGCACAAGACATATTTTAAGGATAATAGACACCATTTGGTGAGCACCCAAACTACTCAAGAATTGAGGGAGTAACCTAGGTGGTAAACATATTCATTTGGTTAAAGCAATGGCTCCTACCCTCCAAAAGGAGGCCAAGGAGCTTAGAGATGAAAGTGATGGTAGCAAAGTGATCGTCATTGCAAGAGACCTTCGAAGAAAGCAAAGGCATTAGGTGATGATTTCTATGGAAAGGGTTTGAGTGCTCTGAAAATTCCTAAAGTTTCGACACTACTAGTTCACATATTATTATTATCTATTATTATATTATTATTATTATTATTATTATTATTATTATTATTATTATTATTATTATATTATTATTATTATTATTAATTATTATTATTATTATTATTATATTATTATTATTATTATTATTATTATTATTATTATTATTATTATTATATTATTATTATTATTATATTATTATTATTATTATTATTATTATTATTATTATTATTATTATTATTATTATTATTATTATTATTATTATTATTATTATTATTATATTATTATTATTATTATTATTATTATTATTATTATTATTATTATTATTATTATATATTATATATATTATTATTATTTATTATTTATTATTATTATTATTATTATTATTATTATTATTATTATTATTATTATTTATTATTATTATTATTATTATTATTATTATTATTATTATTATTATTATTATTATTATTATTATTATTATTATATTATTATTATTATTATTATTATTATTATTATTATTATTATTATTATTATTATTATTATTATTATTATTATTATTATTATTATTATTATATTATTATTATTATTATTATTATTATTATTATTATTATTATTATTATTATTATTATTATTATTATTATTATTATTATTATTATTATTATTATTATTATTATTATTATTATTATTATTATTATTATTATTATTATTATTATTATTATTATTATTATTATTATTATTATTATTATTATTATATTATTATTATTATTATTATTATTATTATTATTATTATTATTATTATTATTATTATTATTATTATTATTATTATTATTATTATTATTATTATTATTATTATTATTATTATTATTATTATTATATTATTATTATTATTATTATTATTATTATTTATTATTATTATTATTATTATTATTATTATTATTATTATTATTATTATTATTATTATTATTATTATTATTATTATTATTTTATTATTATTATTATTATTATTATTATTATTATTATTATTATTATTATTATTATTATTATTATTATTATTATTATTATTATTATTATTATTATTATTATTATTATTATTATTATTATTATTATTATTATTATTATTATTATTATTATTATTATTATTATTATTATTATTATTATTATTTATTATTATTATTATTATTATTATTATTATTATTATTATTATTATTATTATTATTATTATTATTATTATTATTATTATTATTATTATTATTATTATTATTATTTATTATTATTATTATTATTATTATTATTATTATTATTATTATTTATTATTATTATTATTATTATTATTATTATTATTATTATTATTATTTTTATTATTATTATTATTATTATTATTATTATTATTATTATTATTTATTATTATTATTATTATTATTATTATTATTATTATTATTTATTATTATTATTATTATTATTATTATTATTATTATTATTATTATTATTATTATTAGTGGATGATTTATTCATTACTTATTTCTATAGTCACCTTTAGATGATCATCTTCAAGAGCTTGAGCAATGCAACGATGAATCTTTGACACGGCCTCATGTTGTGGATTTCGCCATTAAAGAAGTTGGTACCTAAAAACTACTAGTTGCTGAACAAGCTGAACAATCATGTGCTCTCCTCGAGGAGAATCGACGTGGTAAGATGAAAGTGAATGAAAAAAATGTTAAAAATTTGAATCCTCCATCTAAAGGAAATGTGTGCCCCAAAGAAACTTCAGAGAATGTCATATCCACACATGCTCTTCTCCAGATTTCTAAGTTGTCTTTAAACACTTCCAAGAAGCAGATGGTAGGACACCCTGTGCCTTCTCATGGGTTGGTGAAAAGATAGTTTCAAACATACTTCAGAAAACGGCTTTATGCATGTGAGAGGACATTCAAGACAAGATCATGTGCACTCTTTTTAAATATATCTCAAGATTTAGACAAAATATAACGACGATACTTTCGAGAATTGCGAAGATAGGCAGACAACCTAACTCCTTGTTGAAGAATATTTAAACAACTATTTTAAGAGGGTAGACAATTTCAATGTTGTACAATCTTCGTATTTTGCGTAGTTGTCGTCTACAGACAAAGCTCATCAATTAGACAAGAAGCCTTAACTTTGATAAACCATTTTGTTCTTGGGAGAATTCTCTTTAAACCCTATGGAGTAAAAATTTCTATCTCCACAGGTGAGGAGGACTCTTCTATTTATAGTCCTCTTATGGGCTTGGACTTTGTTGATCCATGGATCAGACTCATGGATCCAATCACATATATTTTTGTCATATTTAGCTCTCCAACTAAGTTAACCTTATTACATAAATTTTTGTCATATTTAGCTCTTAGGCTAAAATTGTACAAATAAATAATATTTAATTGAACCTAAAATAGTTAACTTTAACTTGAACCAACGATGAAAATGCGTGGCATCATCCTTATGTCAACACATGTCAACTTTTAATTAGTCCTAAATTCAATTATTTGTACTTGGTCCAAAAATTCTTAAACCAAATATCATATCCAACATCATATTTGAAAAGGCAACAAAATCTAAAATTACACACCTGTTTGTAGCTCACTTTTCAAAACCCTATACTCAAAAGATAAATATGATTGAATAATTGATAATTTTCTATCCAGGAAGAATAAATTAGTAACAAATAACAATTAAATGGTAATTCTATACCAAGGACATTGAACTTAACAAAACTATTTGCAAATAAATGTCTATAATCTAAGGTGTGAAACCATTGTTATCTTAGACAAGATGGGGGTTTCATATGCTACAAAAAGAGGGATACCACCATATGGGCGAGCCATGGCTGAAGAAGTTTAACCCAGTTCTGACCACCATGCCAGAGAGATCTCCTCCAAGTTGTTGCCTAAGACTTCAAACTCTGTATCCCGATTCCATGCTGCGAAAGAACTCCGTTTTCTCTACTGCTAATCCTATCTGACTATTCGACTATTCCTGCAACAGCAACAAACATCAAGACTGATCTTGTCCGCGGAAGTTTGTTAGATAGAGGGAGGTGTCCATACATGAAAAAACTTAACGAAACTCATCGTGGAAATCATAATCGTCCTCATCATCTTCGTTGAAAATGGCACTGTAAAATACGTAAGGATGATCGATCATTTCTGCCAAGGTGAGACGTCCATCTTTATCTGCATCAGCCTGTAAAATAAAGACAGAATGAAGATGTTAATCAACAGATGTAGTTGCTCCCTCTGGAAGATGAAAATATTTTCCAGGCCTAGTCTAATTCTAGATCTTATGCCTTATGGTAATGTTTTCTCATTTAGAAAACATTTGCAAGAAAGTTCTTCCATGTAAAATGATAAGATAAATGACGTCATACTATATCTTATGTTCTGAGGCTGATAGAGAACACTTGGTCTATCTTATTAAAATCAATGAGGACCATAATAACATTAACAATTATGCTACAGTTTATTGAGTTAAAAGTCAGATGCAATAGATTCATAATGAAATCTGATAAAGGAACTTCCAAGAGAATAACCATTCAGTCCACAAAGTGCAAACAGAAAACAATTGGTGTAATGACTGCGTTTTAATATGACCGATTTTACTACTCGTAAAATGAATTTTACACAATATTACTTATATGTGATGGGTGGTCGGTCAAGTAAAAATTAAAATAACTGTACAGAGTATAAAACAATCCATGGACAACCCAGCAAGCTCTCACTGATAGAGGAAAAGAAAGAGTAAATTGTTTCTACAACCATACATAAGAATCATGAGATGTTTGTTGATGACATTAATATGTGCCACAATATCCGAGCAATATCTCAATCGTAAAAGTAAAGCTAAAAAATTCATCGACTTGCATATGGGTTTTAAGATTCGTTATGGATGAGTACCTGCTGTATGATATATTCTGCCTGTTGTTTTGCATAGTAATGCTCTGATGGGTGAATTTTTCCAATTATAGGTAACAGCTCTTCATTAGACAGGTGTCTATGAAAAACAAAATACAACACACAAAATAATCCTTAAAGGTGTCAAATAGGATACAAAACTGTAGAATCATTGCTATAATCTTTTAATGAAACCAGACCCGTTCCTAGTAGATGGGTATATATTGGTTAGTAGGTGCCAATAGGTTCTCTCTAAGAATTATCTTTGGTTAGGATTAGGAGAGATGGGGAGCTCTTGAAATGTCTGTAGAATTGTTATTTATGTTCTTTTTAAAAATTACATTTTGTCAAACTGATTTTTATCAATTTTTTGTTTCTTTAATCTTTATTCAAAACCACAATTTCTTGGAGAGAAATGAAGAACATAGAAGGGCACTCAAGAGGATAGAAAAGAGAAAAAAAGAAGCCCAATCCCCGACAATAGAAAAGAGAGTTCAACCCTTCCTACAATAAAGGACTCCAATCCAAAGAATGATCCCAAAAGATCAAGACAACATATAAATACAATTTGGTTTTACGATTTGGTATGGAAGCAAAATAAAAAAATGGGATTACAATGCCTGGTTATGTGAACAATCATTGGCAGTCTATCACATTCTTTTATTTACTCCTGGGACAACCTAGTAGGCCACTCATATTATTTCTAGACCTATTCCTAAAGCATGATTGGTGACATCATAATTTCCTGCAACTTTTCCATCATCGTGTCATAATTGACATTTTTTGTCACTTAGCTGGAATGACGGAGGTTATGAGATCTGCTTGCTCATTAAATATCTAAGTTACTAATTCTCCGAGTTTGGCATTTTAATCTTCAGCACCAATTAGTGCTTGTATTTGTGTTCTCAAAACATGCCTTTTCTTTTCTCTCTTTTCTTTTTCAGGTTGATAGTTTGGTTGAAGAGTTTGCAGATATAAATCGTAAAATGGAGAAAACAGGAACATTCACTATGGATAAGAAAAAGCTCCTTCAACTTGTTGGAAAGGCCAATTCAAATTTAGCAGATGTAATTCTCAAAGTTGGTCTTTTTGAGAGGTAAAACCCCGATAGTTGGTATTGGACTTATAGTATATTGGTCTAAACAGATAGCTGTCTTTTTATTTTATTTATTATTGTTTTGAAAAGGATACAATATAAAAAACTGTTCATTAAGGAAATGCAAAGAGACTTGCAATGAAGAAACTAAAATGTTTGTCTCATGGCCAATCCAAGGGGTAATGGCAGCGGCATAGCTCTAGAAAGCGGCGGAATAAGAGACCACCCACAACGCAGGACATTCTTAAAAAGGAAGACCATCTGTCGTTAAGCATTCTTATACATCGTTTACTCGGAATTGTGCAGATATAGGAATAGTCTGGTTCCTCACAGTAAGAGACTTCCTTGCGGAAGTTTCCCATCACATAAGGAAATGAAAACAAGTTTCCCATCACGTAGGGAAATGAAAAGAGATATACTCAAAATACAAACCAATAAGCAAACAAAGTAGAAGAAAAAAGATCCTCAAAACAAATAAAGAGGCAAACAAAATCCAGTAAACATCGCTTGGAATTAAGACTTCATTGATTTATGCTAAAATAATATATTTCTTGTTTATTTCACAAATAGAAAGATTTTACTTAAATAAAACAACTCATTACAAAAAAGGAAAAAATAAATTTGGCAAATATTATACAACCAACACAATAAAATATAATACAATAAAGGAAATAATCAACATTTCCCCTCAAGCTGGTTTGAAGATATCAGTCATTGCTAGCTTGTCAATCAGTTTGTTGAATTGCCACTTTGGAAGGCCTTTAGTTAACACATCTGCAATTTGTTCTGTTGTCGGAAGGTAGGGTATGCATATTACTCCCACATTGGTCTTTTGCTTTATAAAGTGTTTATTGACTTCAGTATGTTACGTCTTGTTATAAAGGACTGAATTGTGGGCAATGGAAATTGCTGCCGTGATACTGCATGAGCATTGTTTGAGTGAATCCCAATTCTTCCAACAATCTTATTCATTTACACTCACAAATGCGTTGGGTTAAAGCTCTAAATTCTGCTTCTGCACTACTTCTTGCAACAGCACTCTGTTTTTTACTTTGCCAAGTAGCAAGATTTCCTCCAAGGAAGGGGCAGTAACCAGATCTCAGTCATGCAACCTGCCCAATTAGTATTAGTGTAAACGTTAACATTAGATGATCATGTCTTTGAAACAATGTGTCTTTTCCTCAAGTACCTTTCAAATACTTAGGATTCTATTCTATAAACGGCATAAAAGTGAGTTGGTCCAAGAGCATGCATGAACTGACTTTTGATACTAATTGCAAAAGCAATGTTAGGACGTGTGGGAAAGATATATGAGTCTTCCTACAAGTCTCTAGTACTTTTCTCTTTCCTTTATCTCATTCTTGGTTGCAACTTTCAATTTCAAATTCTGCTCAATGGGAGTTTCTGCTACCTTGCAACCAAGTAAACCTGTCTCTTTTAACAGATCAATAATATTCTTCCTTTGTTTGAAAAGAATGCCACTTTTGGACCTGGCAAACTTCATGCCTAGGAAGTACTTTAAAGTTCCTAGGTCCTTGATCTGGAAATCATCTGCCAACTTTTTCTTCACGAAACTTTGTTCTGTCTCATCATTGCTTGTAAGAACGATATCATCAAATTAAACTATCAAAATCATAACCTTGTCATTTCCTGTATGTTTGTAGAATATCATATGATCGACTTGGCTTTGACTGAATCCATAGCCCGTGACTACTTTCTCGAATCAAATCAAGCTCTAGGAGACTGTTTGTTCCAAGGAATATACAAGCGTTCAAATCAAGCTCTAGGAGACTGTTTGAGACCGTATAATGATCTCTTTAACTTGCAAACTTTGTTAATCCCGAGATCTACCTTAAAACTAGGTGGCAAGTCCATAATTACCTCTTCTTTCAGTTCCCCATTGAGAAAGACATTCTTAACATCCAATTGATAAAGAGGCCAATCAAAGTTAGCTACAACAGACAACAAATTTCTAATAGAATTGATTTTGACAACTGTAGCAAATGTTTCTTGATAATCAACTCCATAGGTTTGAGTAAACCCCTCAGCAACCAATCCAACCTTGTACCTCTCGACACTACCATCAGCTTTACATTTTAGCGTAAACATCCACTTGCATCCAACTGTTTTCTTTTCTTTTCGTAGTTCAAGTATATCCCATGTAGAATTCATCTCTTCCATCACTGCTAATTTCCAATTCAATTCATTTGGGACCTCTTGTATATTCCTCGGAACAAACAGGTTGATTATTTTGGATGTAAAGGCTTTATGATTGTGAAAGTTTACGATAAGAAAGATAGTTTGCAATGAGATATTTGACAAATTTACTGGTACCTTTCCTGTTGGCAATTGTAATATCAAGATCAGAGACATTAGACAAGGAATTATGAGAAGAACGGGGAGAATTAGACGAAGTAAAAGGAGAATGTATGTTACCTGGATCTTCATAATCATTTATCGGGGTATTAGTTTGGTTTTGTGATAGATCATTCTCAATTCCTTCGAGTCAAGTTTCTTTTATTATAAAGCTGTAGTTCAGGTTTTTACTTGTCAAGTCAGTCTATAGTGGTTCTCCCCCTGAAGAACTCTCCACACTTGACGTCAAGAGTTAGCTCATAACTTTGGAATCAATGGTGTTTGGGATAGGTTAAGTGTCCCAAAAATTATCTTAAGGTTGGGGACTCCCTCTAAAGAGAATTTTGGCTAAAAAAAGGTTGATTTTCCAAAAACAGACATATCCATACTCTCAAAATACCTTTTAGTCGAAGTGTCAAAACATTTGTAAGCCTTCCTATAGGAGACAGCCTACAAAAATGCATTTAACAGCTTTAGGATCAAGTGAAGTACGAGTAGAGTTGGGATTATGAACATAAGTAGTGCAACCAAATAATTTAATTGGTAAGTCAGAGAAAAACCGAACAATAGGAAATCTTTTTTTAAAATTATTTAGAAGAGTTTTTAAATTCAAAACCTAAGAAGCACGAACACCGACACGAGATACGACACACCAGTTTTTTAACATATAGGATACAACATGCATAGGACACGACATGCAGAGGACACGTTCTTTTTTTAATTTTTTTGGTAGGTAGTTGGAGTAAAGGAGCCACTAACCTATCAAAACGGACTGCAATATTCCTCCACCACTGTTTCTTGCTTGATTATGAGAAATTGCCCACAAACTGAACCTTGGCATGATGAGCCAAATCGGATCAACAATCTTCGTTTCATATCATTCCAATTCAAAATTGGTTCTCGTTTGTCTGTGGCTTGGTACCAATTGAGAGCCGCTGCTTCGAAGCTAATGCTCCGCTGCTTTGAAGCTAATGACTGTCACTGTTAATTTTTTGGAATCAGTAAGTTTATGGATTTGTAAGTAACGATCGGATTCATTGAATACTGACATCTCAAACTTGTTTAATTTGCTATGATCCTGTTCACCCTCATTATTGTCTGAATGCATTGCTCCTATAGCCATAAATAGGTTCCACTGTGTTTGCCACTGTCGTATTCTTAATTTCCTCATTCGATTCCGAATTGGAAGGGCGATCTGACAATCCAACACCAGAAACTAGAGAAGCCAATAATGTTTGAGTGTCATCTGCATTCCTTCGTTGTTGTTCCAACTGTGCTATAAGGATAAAGCGTTGAACAATCTTAAGCAAGTGCAAGCAGCGTTTCTTCAATTTGTGGTAACTTCTGAACATCTACTTAAATCCTGGCAATTTCAAAATCAGTTACGCCTAACCGTTCTTCAATTTTCTTCTGTGCCACCTTTCCTATCATCCCCAGGTTGAGGGCTCTTATACCAGTATGATAGTTACTAAAGTAAAGTTCTTCTATTATAGATAATTTACTATTACATAGACCATTCCTCCCACACGAGAGAAACCCAAACACTTCAAACTAAAAGACTGTCTACCCATCTGCTAACTTAACTTCTTATTTAAACACATAACATAGCAACGGTAACATAACTTCCTTCATAACCAACTACTAACCACCTGAAGACTGAAACTAGTCAAGATAAATGCCCAAAACTACCCAAGATAATCATTCTTACTGTTGGATGATTCTCCCAACTCAATAATAACTACTTCTTTGCCCTTTTTGCCCCTGCGAGCATACTGATGTATAATCAGTGGCCTATCAAATACATTTTGCTTTTTATTTTATCTAGAGCCTCTTTAAAGCTTGGATTACGTCTTATGTGGTTTTCGCAGTACTTGGCGCCAGGATAATACTATTGTTCAGAAATGTATTTGACATCCTAACAGAACCAAGATCATAACATAGAAAAGTTTGCCTTTCAAGCTTGATATAAGTAAACAAAAATATATACATTCTTACCTTCTTATTATTATTAATATTCGTGCATAGAAAATTCGATCATAATATTGCTTTAATTGGTAGAATTTTGTTATCTTAGTGCTCTTTTATGTCTTTTTCCTTTGCCACTCAGATCAGAAATTGCGTGGAGGGATGCAAAATATGCTCAAATATATGAGTACCTTCGGGAAGAGTACGAGGTCACCCAGCGCTTTGGGAATCTAGATTTCAAATTGAAGTTTGTGGAGGTAATTTCATTCTATTCCATTCATTCCTTCAAAGTGGTTTTTTCCGTATAGTTGAGCCTCTTCTCTTGAACGTTCTTCTTAAATATCGTGGCAATAGCCAACTTGAAAGCAATATTATCTATTTTTGGTTATATGCAATGGAAAATGTGTTGAGAGGACGTGTAACCTCGTGAAAACTTTCGTATTTTCTTTAGTATTCTTTTTAAGGGAAAGAAAACCAATTTATACTAAATGTTGTATTAACTAAATCTCTCAACTTTCACAAGTGAATGAATTTAAATCCTTCATTCTTATTTCATTTTAAAATCGTTAAATCGTTAATGCATAATATTCACACATGTACAAGGCTTTAAATTCAAGGATTGGAACGTATTAAATCAAATGGATACTAGCAGCTTCTGATTAATTTTATTGGTTTTATCATATTCTTGTCCACTCTTTCTTCACTTATTTAGAAAAAGTTACATAACAACTTTTCCTACTGCTTCGGTAGAATTTTAGGAAAAGAATTTTTTTATTTAACAGTTTGGATGGTGGATATTATTTCGTGGGTATGAGCATTATTATCCCTGGACATTTAGATCCCAATGTTCAAGAATTAAATGTTTATTTTTTTTAAAGAAGAAGAATAAAAAAAATTAAAATATTGACATCAATATTCTAATCCGTGGTGAAGGGACGTGGTCCTATCAAAAGCTAGCTACTATTGTAGGAGAATCAATTCATAGTTCTTCAAGGAGTGAAGTTTTGAGGACTCTCTTTATTTAATTAGTTTAGAATGTTTCTTTAAGAAATTGGTTCTGCTAAATTGTTTCCAAGTGTTTGTGCTGTCCATCTGAAGTTTGTGTATTCTGAAGCTGACCCAAAATAATGCAAATGAAATCAGGGAGTGGTGTGTGTTCCTTTTCCAAAAGCCGAGCTAAGGAAAAAATAATCAACATTCTCATTGTGATTTCCTTATTTAAATCTTTAACCTAGATTCTTCCACTTATATCATACTCACTGGAAGGAGGTTCTTTTACTTTTATGGAAATGATATTTCTTGAGATAGAACAGTGTTTAATTCTTCTCTAATAAATTTGCACCTTCCTTGCAGCATAACATTCATTTTCTTCAAGAAGTCCTCCAGAATAGGAAATCAGATCTCTTGGAATGGTGCATCATTGGCCTATTGAGCATTGAAAACATTATATCATTATATGAGATTGTTAAGGATTCAACTCCCATGCAACTCTGATTTGCCAGCGTCGCGGATGCAATTTTTGATCTGCAATTAGTAAAGTCTAATTTTGTTTTTTGTTGTACTAATTATTTTATCATAAAGATAATAATCTGATTTTCTTATATTTTTATTTGATCCTCCAGCTCTCCATATTACATTATGCTCATGTTGTCTTACATTATTGCATTATATATATAGATGCGCATAAACATACAACTATTGTAACTCGAACAAAATTCAGTTGGAGAAATTCATTACTATTTTACCTTCTAGTTTTCTTTTATGTAAATAACTATTGAAAAGTTTCCTAAAGTATGTTGATGTTGAGCCATAGCAAGTACTTTTAGAAGATGCAACTTATTCTCTCTAGGGAGAGATTCTTGAAACTGATCACAGATACAAAATTGTGTACATTTACAATAAGTTTAGGAATATTGTAATAGGTAGCAAAATAAGTTGAGATATTTTGCAAATGTGTCTTCCAGATTTCTACTATTGCAAATATGAGAAAGAATTCAAGTTATGATTTTGGTTATTTCTTTATATCCATTTATCTTCTTGATGAACCTAAACAAAGTTCCTACTTTCTCTTTTTTTTTTTTTTCCATTTGCATGCATGATCTTTTTCTCCTCTCAACATTTTTCTTCTTCGCAAGTGTGGTCTCAATCCTTATTTTCTTTGTCTTGACCATGATCAATAACTCAACTTTGAGGCGGTAGACGGTGTGGTGTTTGAGAAATTGTCAAGTGATTTTTATTATCTAATATGAAGTGTATGATAACATTCTTAGATCTATAAATTTACAAATTATTTACATCTGCAAACCTTTTATCAAAATAACAATGGACAGCAACAACGAGACAGTCAATTAATACATTATATAGCAAGTCTTCCATTTCGGGGAACAACTAACTATAGTCAAATTCATCACCATCTTCTCACAATTTCTTCCATTTTACAACAACTCCATAGGTCTTCCGCAACATTCCAAGTCAGTAGCTAATCTTAAGTACAAAAGTTCCTATGAGGGAGGCATAGTAGCTCTAAAATTTCTCATCCCACAAAAGTGTGTGTTGACGGACGATTAGAGAATTCGTCCAAGGAAAAGACTTAGAATTTTGAGGATTCATCTCAAGTTCAGTAGAGTTGTAATTTTCCTGTATTTCATTTTATTTGATTGAATTTATTAATGAAATATTTCGTTTATAATCACTTTTTGGTTCACTGTGGTTTACACGAGATCTTTATAGAGAAATTTAATTTGTGAACTCCAACTTGTATTAATAATGTATTTATGTTGATTTGATGCAATGAGTCATTTGATCTCCTGATTCTCTCTCACTTAGATGCTTATGCTTGATTTGAGGAAGCAGAGCACGTGACGTTCTTGAAGTTGGAGTCTTGAAAGAAAGTTTGTATCTTCAAATGAAAGGAACTCCAGTATCTATAGAGTTCTTTAGTGGCTTTTATGAACTTGAGTCTGGTTGATTTATGGACCAGAGCTAAATTAAATTTATTTTTTTGGCTCGATTGAATTTTAGTCTTAACCGAGTAAATAATATTAATTAAACTAAAATAATTAATTTGATCCAAACATGTGTATCATCCAAATTAACAAATTTATATTTTTTTTCAATTTTAATTTGGGACACATGTCAATTTTTAATTAGTCTTGAATTCAACGATAATGCGTGATTGATCTAAAATTTTTTATTCTACAACTATAATAGTATTGGGGAATTGCCAAAAATAGGCCAAAAATGGGGTAGAAAAAGAGTTTTAGGATTGATTGTAAAAAAGTTGAGATTTATGACAAATTTTGGGTAGAGGGATTTAAACCCGAGACCTCTTGGTTCTAAGTACATACATACAGGCGTTAGTTGAGCTTGGTTGACAATTTCTATACTTTTTTAAGTAACAAATAATTGGAGAAATTTTGTGGCTATATTTATGATTTTTCTCAAAGAACTTAAGGATCTTTATTTCCATTTCTATATATTGTGGGAATTTTTGCAGACATTGATATGGGTGAAACAAAGAAAGTAAGCGAACAAACTAATATTGGACAGTTGGAGTTCAGCCCTGCACGACCCTTTGACAAAGCCCTTCCCTCACTTCTAGCCACCATTGTCCATTGTTCACACCTAACACAACCTAGTGGTAGCATGTCACTTCCTCCTTGCCAGCCAGTTCACCCCAGCCTGTAGGTCAGTCAGCCTGTTATAAAAGAAAAAAATCAATTTTTATGTTCTCCCCCAACCGACAGTGAGCTTCACGGTGACATCTATTCTAATCTACACTGACTTTCACCCTACTTCGACCACAACCAGACTTTCATAGTTAATAGGGTGGTAATTTTGCTGGTTTCGACATTATGTACATGCATGAGTTTAATCACCCCTCCCTCCTCTTTTCCTTTTCAGTTATGAGATTAAAGTGAGGGAATGACAAGAGAAGATCATGAACCAACGAAAATTACAGGTAATTATTGTTTTTCTTTTTTTCCTTAACTCTTTTTAGCCTTTGGAAATATTTAGCAAAGAACTCATGTATGATCTGCATTGAGACTGTTCTTGAGTTGCTTTCATCAGACAAGTTTATGAAGTTCTTGTTGTTGGTTTGTCATGATTTTGTTTCAATTTTTCTGGGAAACTAAGAGTTGTTACTCTTGATTTTTTTTCGAGTATTTCTCAGTCTAAGAGTAATTTATCACTAAGCACATGATTTTGTTGGTAACATGCAAGATACAACCTGAATGGAATATCAAATACCATAATGTATTTGTCAGATCATGCAAGACAACTATACAAGCAGATAATTATGCTTATAGTAGCAATCGGCAATAAAATTATTTTTAAAATTTATTTCAGTGTTCTAATTACCTTGTTATCCTAATTCCTATCTTCTTTCGCCTTGCAGATGTGTTGAAATTTGTTGTCAGAATCTGTTTGAATGATGAACTTCATGCATACAATTGTTGTGGTTGTCACAACTGGAATCTATTAAACAAAATCAAATACTTGATAATAACTACCTCTCCACACTGTTATGTTTCTTGTTTTTTCGTTTTCAATAATTTGATCGGTTTTAGACTTTTGATTTATTTTCAATTAGAAGTAAATGAATGAAGGAAAAAGATAACAGAAAAAGTTGATTTTACTTTTACTATCATTTTCCTATGCTTTTTAGTTTATGGGGATAGATATTTGTTGGTGTTCCTTTTCTTAAGTTAGAAGAAAAAAGTTGGGGCATAACTTTACATGGACAATCAAGTCATTTTTTTTCTTAATTTGTGTCTTTTATAGCTAAAAGAAGAAAACTTAAGAATTACATATAAGTAGTATAAAGTCCTAATATAAGCTTGATAAAAAAATTTCCTTTAATTTTTACTCTGTTTATAAACTTATGAGGTTACAAATTGCAATATATTTTCTAATACCATATTATGAATAATTTGGATAGCTGGTTGTGTTTGAAAACTGTATCTTCTTCCATCGTCATTGGTTTATCGTTGCTTTCTTTTCATTTTTGTTAAATTTCAACAAATATCAAGTTGATGTGACTTTTATTGTAGGATATGGGTAATGTTTACAATTTCAAGGATTAGAACTTTTCGTTTATGTTGTTTATCAGACCTTCTATACATCTCTACAATTATATGATCTTTATGGTGAATACATTGTGCAAGGCCGTATATTATAAGATCAATACTGTTTTTTAAAGGAAAGAAAAATATATAATGTGCTACACACCAAATTTTCTTCAAAGAAAAAAAAACAAATTAAATATGTTCCATACTTTCTTTTTGTAGTTTGTGATCCTAGCTAAACTCAGGTTAAAGAGTTATGTTTATATTTGTATATTTGAATGGAGTTAATTGCAAATACAACGATTAGATACAAAATATTTGCATATGTAACACATATTGTATTGCTAATATAAATATATCACTCATAGATTTTGCTATAATTATACTTGTTTAAACATACTAATACACACTTAATCTTCTTAGTTCAATAATGGTATGGAGTGGAACAAACTTCCTACGTTAGGATAAAAGGGTCACACAAATTACCTTCGTAGTAAACTTACTTTTGACATTATTCATTTAACTTAGGGTAAGTATAATGGATTAGCAATTTTATGAATAATAATTAAGTATATAACAATATCTTTTAAAAATTGTAAATGTAGCAAAATATATTTGTGATAGATTTATATCGTTAATAGACTCTTATGGCTTATAAGCGAATGACATATGTGATTTAAAATAACTGCAGCAATTAGTTTAAAATGTTGTTATATATCTACGAATTTCTTAATTGTTATATTCATTTGTCATTAGTTGTATTTAAAAGGGATGACCAGAAAAACATTAAAACAAGAGGTTTACTTTTGATAAAAGAAAATTTTAAATTTAAATTGCTAAAATAGCAAAATGTGCATGTCTAAGTGAAAATTATTCAACAATAATCACGGTCGAACTCAAACTCCCAAAAACAATGATTACATTTATTCCCTAATTTGCTAATTCATTTTGGATTAGGTTTATTTTTGACAACAATAAAAAAATTGAGGTGTGGAACAATGATATTATAAATGCCAAAGAGTAGTTAAGATGCAAAATATAAATTTATATTTGCAATATTAGGTCAAAATGAATGATAATTTAGTTAGATTTTTGTCAAATAAATAAAAATGTGAACCATACCAAAAGCAAATATAGATGCTTTTTTATTATTGAATTTTCATAGAATAAATAATAAAAAAAAGTAAAAATATTTGCCTTTTAACTTTTTCTTTTTTAATTTTCATAGAAAATATTTAATCCAAAAATTAAATAAACTCTCTCCTCCACGGTCAATTTTCTTTTCCCTCTTCTTCAACCTCAACGGTCTCTTTTATTTCAAATTTCTTTCCCCTTTTTCTTCTCCATCGGTTTACTCTGCCTCTCATCTCCCCTTCTCTTCTTCGTCTTCCTCAAACCCTGCGATTTCCTATCTCTCAAATTCCGTTTCGCTCTTCCTATACCTCCAAAATTTCGCTCTTCCTCTCTAACGTGAAGCAGCCAAGAAACTCTATCTTGCGACATACCCATCTCGTCGATCCACCACTTTCTTCTTCTTCTAGCCTTAACGGTGCCGAAATCAAGGGCCGCAGACCCCCTCGGAAACCCAAGTCTTCCAAAGAAAATTCTCCACCCTCAGATCGGTTTTCGATTCCAAATCCTGAAGAGCCCGCTTCCACCTAGGCCTCCCTCTTCTAACCCGACCGTTCCTGAGAGTTCGCTATCACATACTGCTTTTACCTGCAATCCCGATCCAAGGTAATGCTAAAATAATGTTGCTAATATCTGGAATATGGTATTACTGAATTTAGTAAAAATAAATAAATAAATAAATAAAAGAAGTATACCTGTAACAACTAACAGTTGTGAGCACTGTCGGAAAAAGGCAATGAATTTGTAAATCGAAGTGCAGATAGTTCTGTTGTTTAGGATGGAAAAGCATGAGTATCACGTTTCTATATTCAACGGACTGGTACTTGTAAAATTTAGGCTCATAATCATTTTATTGTGCAGAGACTGGCAGATGGTTTAAGTAGCTGGTTCCGGAGGCAGAAGCTAACAGGTGCAGCTGGGGAGCGCTTGAAGGAAGCACGCAATATCAACCGATCACTCTCACAACTCGGGTAACCGATCAAAACTATTGGGAGATATTTCAAATTTCATTTAAGCAGTGATCTTTCCAATGATTTTTTTCTTTATTTATTTTGTAATGTCAATTAGTTGGCTAATTATTTATCAGAATGCTTGTTGATATCGCTGCATGTTTTATTTTGTAATGTTTGTACTTTTTAGTTGTGATTTGTGAATATGCTAGGATTGATTTGATTTGCTCTTCTGACTGTTAAGATCGGAATGATGTTGCTCATCTGAAAGAAGGCAGCATCATGTGCTTGAAGACTTGTGGAGTATGGAGAGTGAATGGTCAAATTTGAGGAATCGTATCTGCTGGCTTTGTAGTCCAAACAGGTTGTCTGGCTAACTTTCTTTTTCTCATTTTCAACCAATTAGGATAGCTGTCATGTTTTTTGAATTCCTTGCCATTCTTGAGTAGTAACTTGGCATTTGTTTATTAAAAGGTTTTAATTAAGATTATGGTGTTCATAACTTTGTAGTGTCACACTAAATAACTTAAAAGAGTTAGTTTGACAGTTGACAAACATGATAGTAATGTGATAGTGAGTGCAAGGGTAAAAAGAGCTGCTTCTGTTGGGTTAAAGGGATGTTTGTGTTTTTTAGTGTGATGTGTTTTGTTTTCAAGTTCGTTAGTAGACGTATTACTTAATTGAGCATTTTGATACCATAGCCAGTGTAGGGGAAGATGAATGGAGGGTGCTATGAGACTAGTTAAGACTTATATGTATCCTAATTTTAGTAATATATAAAATTGAGAGAATTTCCTTTGATTTTCAGGAACAAGGATGAATAATCAATGAAAAGGTTTATCCATGCAAGCTTCAAACCAAAGTCAAGGATGTCGATCCTTCCAGGGGAGTCCAAAGTTCCAAGATTGTTTATCCATGCATCATTTTGTCGATCTACTAAGATTAAATTGTCTCGTTGTAGTTGCAAGACTGGAACAATAGACGGCAGTTTACACCACCCAGTGACTTCCATGCTGACGCGATGAATGATTATTTCATTTCTCAGGTAATTGTTCTCAATGAATGTTTTGGTTCTAACGACCTGCTATCTGATCGTAATTCTAATTATTTACTTGGCCTTGTTTCTTTGTAGGCAGTGATAGAAAATACCAGAGCAAATGATATACACAAGCGAGTTCCCTTTTTAGTACCGCTTACTAGCAGGGTTAAGATTTTCACTGTAAGCAAGTTATTTTTTTGGTTTCCTTATCCACAATATTGAATTTCTTGGATGACTGTTAGTTATAGAAATATGTAAGATATTTTTTATTTATGGTTACTTTCTCTATAACTCATTTCACAGACACAACTAGCAGCAGCTAGGCAAAGGAATGGATCTCTTGCTGTTTTTGCCAGAAACCGGTTTAGAATTCGACGAAATCATATATTGGAAGATGCTTTCAGTCAGATGAGTGCATTGTCTGAAGTTGATCTTCGAGGATCGGTAATTTCAGACTTCCATGATTTATGAAAAATGAAATTGTTATCTTACTTTTTTCTATCTTTTTCTTTGCCCTCGTGAAAACGACCCCTTCCCTCTTCTGCATCCTATAGTTGCAGAGTTACTTGTAATTGTTTATTAGTTTTTTCTTGTTTGTGTTGGGTCAATTGCTTCACTTTTCTGCATGCAGATACGTGTGTCTTTTGTTAATGAATTTGGAGTTGAGGAGGCAGGAATTGATGGTGGTGGTATTTTTAAAGATGTCATGGAGAACATTACACAGGCAGCCTTTGACGTGCAGTATGGTTTATTTAAGGTTATCACGACATTCCTTATTATTAGCATGGCATGGCTTTGTTAATCCTGTAGTATTATTGGATAACATGAAGCGTGATGAGACAGCCATAGTTGTTTGAAATCGCTTTTCAAAATAAAAATAGTTGTGAGATCACATTTCAATATAAAAATTGGTTGCTTGAAATCTATTTCATAAAATTTCAGTAATATGTGGGTATGTATTGTTCATTTTTTCTAATATAAGTTATTTTCTGCTTGGTAATCCAGCAAATTGCTGACCATTTGCTCTACCCCAATCCTGGTTCGGGAATGATACATGAGCAACATCTCCAGTTTTTCCATTTCCTCGAAGTTCTTTTGGCAAAGGTATGGCCATAATTCCCAATCATACATGGAATTTACTTTGGTTGATTAGTTTTTTCTTTTTTTGGATAAGGATATCCTGGTCTTGGCCTTATCATGGAAGATTCTTATATATCTTTCACCCCATACTTTGGTTGAATTTTGGAACATTAATGTATCGCCTGACATTCATAAATACAATGTCATAATTTGAAATCTGCTGTCTTCCTACATTATGCATGTTTTTCTGTTATTGAAGTTGCTGCCCGGTTGTGCTAAAAGTTCTCAAGCAGTCATGCTAAAAGATCTCAATCACATTAAATGATTTTTGACAGGATGTTGTTGTTTTACCCTTCTTCTTGTAGGTCATGTTTGAAGGAACTCTTGTTGATATACTTTTTGCAACATTCTTCTTGAGCAAGTTAAAACAGAAGTAAGGTTTTTAAAGATTTACTGTCTTACTGTTTTGTATTTTGTGCTGATCCACTAATCGTAGTATTGATGGTCATGACAATGACTAGTTGCAAGTTACTTGAATTTTTAGGGTTCTAAAAATCTTACATTTTATTATGGGTGCACTGCCTACTAATGAGATTGTCAATTGCTAACTTCCAAATGTTGAATTTGGGATTTCCATGCTACATTCACTTTCTTGATCTGCAATTACAGAGCTACTCTATACTGGAATAAAGTCTCATCTGAACTGTACATTGCTTTTGATGCTGTAATTGCAAAGCTAGGAAATCTTTATGTATAATGCCTTTTTTTTTTTATCATTTATTAATGAAAATGAGAAGCCTTTTTATAAGCTGGAGATTACAAGAGTTGTTAAACTAACTTGGGGTTGAGTTAGTTTACTTATAACTAACTCAAGATACAAAATTGTTAATTCAAATAACTAATCCTAAACTATAAAAATGGTAATTCAAACACCTCCTCTAGGATAAAACTCAATAAAATCCATACTAATATCTTCCCACACACGGTCCGGAATGGGTAATGCTTGAAGGAAACCAGCCGGAGTTAAAGACAAGTATTTGGCTTGCTGACACACGGAACATTCAGCAACATAGGTGCGGATATGGGCTTTCATACCTCGCCAATATACCTCCCTTGCTAGCCTTTGATATGTTTTCAATGCACCATGATGTCCCCCTATCGGGCTGTTATGGAACTCAGCTAATAATAAAGTAATATTAGGTGAATCCTCCTCCTTGTAGCAAATATCCATCTGGAGCTGGCTGTCCATTTATCAAGGACAATCGAATATTGTTAAGAGATTCATTTTCCAGCCACTTGATCGATGAAAACCGAAAGGGTTTAGCCCGCCCACAATACTTACGAGGCCCAATTCAAATACCGGTGGTAATCTCTATAAGGCATCGGCCGCTTTGTTTTCCAATCCTTTCTTGTACTCAATCACAAAATCATACCCCAATAGTTTAGCGATCCATTTCTGATATTCTCCCCCGATAGCCCGTTGTTCAAGAAGAAACTTCAAACTTTTCTGATCTGTACGCACCACAAAAAGGCTTACCCAATAGATATGGTCGCCATTTTTTGAACAGCCAGCACTATTGCCATAAGCTCCCGTTCATAAACAGCCTTAAACCTATGGGTAATAGGTAAAGCTTGACTGAAAAAGGCCACTGGTCGTTGATTTTGCATTAGGACAGCCCCAATACCCACACCCGAAGCATCAGTTTCCAGCACAAAACTTTGTGAAAAATCAGGAATACCTAGCATCGGGACAGACATCATTGCTGACTTTTAACTGCTGAAATGCGTTCTCGGTCGTCTCATTCCACTTAAAGTTACCTTTTTTTAACAGTTGTGTCAAGGGGGCAGCACAATAGAACCGTAGTTTGCAACAAATTTCCGATAATACCCCGTTAGCCCCAAAAAACCCACCTAGCTCCTTCACGTTCTTGGGTGCTGGCCATTTAACCATCGCTTCTATTTTTGTTGGATCCGCTGCCACCCCCTCTGAAGAAATAACATGGCCCAAGTATTCAATTTTGTCAACCGCAAATTGGCATTTTTTAAAGTTGGCTACCAGTTGATGAGCTACTAGAGTTTCCAAAACCATTGCCAATTGGTGCAAATGCTCGTCCAAGGACTTGCTGTAAATTAAGATGTCATCAAAGAAAACCAAAACACAACTTGCGTAAATATGGGCGAAGAACATCACTCATGATTGATTGGAATGTTGCCGAAGCGTTTCAACCCAAACAGCATCACAAGGAATTCATAGGACCCCTCGTGGGTTCGAAACGCTGTTTTGTAAACATCGGCTGCCCGCACAAATAGAAAAATATCAGAATGCTTGTTTTTCTTTATTTATTTTGTAATGTCAATTAATTGGCTAATTATTTATCAGAATGCTTGTTGATATCGCTGCATGTTTTATTTTGTAATGTTTTGTACTTTTTAGTTGTGATTTGTGAATATGCTAGGATTGATTTGATTTGCTCTTCTGACTGTTAAGATCGGAATGATGTTGCTCATCTGAAAGTAGGCAGCATCATGTGCTTGAAGACTTGTAGAGTATGGAGAGTGAATGGTCAAATTTGAGGAATCATATCTGCTGGCTTTGTAGTCCAAACAGGTTGTCTGGCTAACTTTCTTTTTCTCATTTTCAACCAATTAGGATAGCTGTCATGTTTTTTGAATTCCTTGCCATTCTTGAGTAGTAACTTCGCATTTATTTATTAAAAGGTTTTAATTAAGATTATGGTGTTCATAACTTTGTAGTCACACTAAAATAACTTAAAAGAGTTAGTTTGATAGTTGACAAACATGATAGTAATGTGATAGTGAGTGCAAGGGTAAAAAGAGTTGCTTATGTTGGGTTAAAGTGATGTTTGTGTTTTTTAGTGTGATGTGTTTTGTTTTTCAAGTTCGTTAGTAGACGTATTACTTAATTGAAAATTTTGATACCATAGCCAGTGTAGGGGAAGATGAATGGAGGGTGCTATGAGACTAGTTAAGACTTATATGTATCCTAATTTTAGTAATATATAAAATTGAGAGAATTTCCTTTGATTTTCAGGAACAAGGATGAATAATCAATGAAAAAGGAAATGAAAAGGTTTATCCATGCAAGCTTCAAACCAAAGTCATGGATGTCGATCCTTCCAGGGGAGTCCAAAGTTCCCCCCTTATTTTTCTCCATTTACTTTGATTTTCAAAAGCTTTTAGGACAGAAAAAGCAATTTTTTGAGTGGGTGTGGGTAATAGCTTGCTTAGCTTGCATGTTTAGTGTAAACTTGGGGTTCAAATTTTGCCCAAATTTCAAAATTTTCAGAATTCTTTCCATACAATAATGAGCATTATACCTTCTTAGCTTAATTAGATCTTGCATAAAAAGCATGATTGGGCAACCCTTGAGCACTGAGCTCGGGTTTATGATGTGAAATTCTGAATTTTGATGAGTATATGTGCTGAAATTTGAGCATAAGCTGCTGTCTTTTTTGTTTTAAGCTCCTTTTAGCTATTTCTTATTGAGATGTGAATGCATGATTGAGAAAATGGTATGTGTGTTGTGAATGCTTGATTGAATGTATAATAAATAAGTGCATGGATACTTTCTAGCTTTGTCTTCCTTTGTTGCTTTGTCGTGACTTACCTATGATGCACTTAGTCCAAACCTAGCCTAGATAGAGTAAAAAAGGATAGGAGGCTCTCTTTAGAAACTGGGATGGTTTTAACAAATTTGTCTTGTCAAACATGAGTTAGAAGCCTCTTGTCTAGCCACAATGAACTAAATCCCTTTAGAAAAGGGTCGACATTAACAAAACTTATTGTCACTTCAAAGGGAGCAATCAAACTTAATTAGTAACTAAATGTAGAACCATAGAAAGGTTAGCCCACCGATTCTAGCAAGGCCTAGTTACCACATTGCATACCAAAGAAAGAAAAGAGACTTGACAATGCAAAACATAAAACAGTAAGACAATCAAGAGCTATAAAAAAATCAAACAACATATCCAATATACATTAGAAAAAGCCCATAAAAAATGGGGGAAAACTTCACTTTTGGCCTAACCAAAACCAGACTACCTACTCTTAGCGTTCTAAACATAGCATCGAGTTTGATGAGGGCTTTGAAAAGAGGAGGAATCCTCCCCGATCCACATTAGGGGGAAAACAAGGCTTGTTGTCACTCGAAGGGAGCAGTCAAACTTAGCATTGAGTTTGACGAGGGCTTTGAAAAGAGGAGGAATCCTCCCCGTTCCATAGTAGGGGGAAAACGAGGCTTGTTGTCACTCCGAAGGGAGCAATCAAACTTAGAAACTAAGTTTAGAACCATAGAAAGGTTAGCCCACCGGTTCTAGCAAGACCTTGTTACCACATTGCATACCAAAGAAACAAAAGAGAGACTTGCAAATGCAAAACGTAAAAAGGTGAGACAATCAAGAGCTATAAAAAACAAACAACACATGTAATATACATTAGAAAAATCCCATAAAAAAACAAAGAGCCAACTTGGTTCGGTCAAGTAGAATGTGTTGAGTTCCCTAACTATCAGAGCTTTTAGCAGAAAACTTTACTTTTGGCCTAACCAAAACCAAACCACCTACTCTTAGCGTTCTAAACTTAGCATCGAGTTTGATGAGGGCTTTGAAAAGAGGAGGAATCCTCCCCGATCCACATTAGGGGGAAAACAAGGCTTGTTGTCACTCCGAAGGGAGCAGTCAAACTTAGCATTGAGTTTGACGAGGGCTTTGAAAAGAGGAGGAATCCTCCCCGTTCCATAGTAGGGGGAAAACGAGAGCTTGTTGTCACTCCGAAGGGAGCAGTCAAACTTAGAAACTAAGTTTAGAACCATAGAAAGGTTAGCCCACCGGTTCTAGCAAGACCTTGTTACCACATTGCATACCAAAGAAACAAAAGAGAGACATGCAAATGCAAAACGTAAAAAGGTTAGACAATCAAGAGCTATAAAAAACAAACAACACATGCAATATACATTAGAAAAATCCCATAAAAAAGCAAAGATCCAACTTGGTTCGGTCAAGTAGAATGTGTTGAGTTCCCTAACTATCAGAGCTTTTAGCAGAAAACTTTACTTTTGGCCTAACCAAAACCAAACCACCTACTCTTAGCGTTCTAAACTTAGCATCGAGTTTGATGAGGGCTTTGAAAAGAGGAGGAATCCTCCCCGATCCACATTAGGGGGAAAACAAGGCTTGTTGTCACTCCGAAGGGAGCAGTCAAACTTAGCATTGAGTTTGACGAGGGCTTTGAAAAGAGGAGGAATCCTCCCCGTTCCATAGTAGGGGGAAAACGAGGCTTGTTGTCACTCCGAAGGGAGCAGTCAAACTTAGAAACTAAGTTTAGAACCATAGAAAGGTTAGCCCACCGGTTCTAGCAAGACCTTGTTACCACATTGCATACCAAAGAAACAAAAGAGAGACATGCAAATGCAAAACGTAAAAAGGTTAGACAATCAAGAGCTATAAAAAAACAAACAACACATGCAATATACATTAGAAAAATCCCATAAAAAAGCAAAGATCCAACTTGGTTCGGTCAAGTAGAATGTGTTGAGTTCCCTAACTATCAGAGCTTTTAGCAGAAAACTTTACTTTTGGCCTAACCAAAACCAAACCACCTACTCTTAGCGTTCTAAACTTAGCATCGAGTTTGATGAGGGCTTTGAAAAGAGGAGGAATCCTCCCCGATCCACATTAGGGGGAAAACAAGGCTTGTTGTCACTCCGAAGGGAGCAGTCAAACTTAGCATTGAGTTTGACGAGGGCTTTGAAAAGAGGAGGAATCCTCCCCGTTCCATAGTAGGGGGAAAACGAGGCTTGTTGTCACTCCGAAGGGAGCAGTCAAACTTAGAAACTAAGTTTAGAACCATAGAAAGGTTAGCCCACCGGTTCTAGCAAGACCTTGTTACCACATTGCATACCAAAGAAACAAAAAGAGAGACATGCAAATGCAAAACGTAAAAAGGTTAGACAATCAAGAGCTATAAAAAAACAAACAACACATGCAATATACATTAGAAAAATCCCATAAAAAAGCAAAGATCCAACTTGGTTCGGTCAAGTAGAATGTGTTGAGTTCCCTAACTATCAGAGCTTTTAGCAGAAAACTTTACTTTTGGCCTAACCAAAACCAAACCACCTACTCTTAGCGTTCTAAACTTAGCATCGAGTTTGATGAGGGCTTTGAAAAGAGGAGGAATCCTCCCCGATCCACATTAGGGGGAAAACAAGGCTTGTTGTCACTCCGAAGGGAGCAGTCAAACTTAGCATTGAGTTTGACGAGGGCTTTGAAAAGAGGAGGAATCCTCCCCGTTCCATAGTAGGGGGAAAACGAGGCTTGTTGTCACTCCGAAGGGAGCAGTCAAACTTAGAAACTAAGTTTAGAACCATAGAAAGGTTAGCCCACCGGTTCTAGCAAGACCTTGTTACCACATTGCATACCAAAGAAACAAAAGAGAGACATGCAAATGCAAAACGTAAAAAGGTTAGACAATCAAGAGCTATAAAAAAACAAACAACACATGCAATATACATTAGAAAAATCCCATAAAAAAGCAAAGATCCAACTTGGTTCGGTCAAGTAGAATGTGTTGAGTTCCCTAACTATCAGAGCTTTTAGCAGAAAACTTTACTTTTGGCCTAACCAAAACCAAACCACCTACTCTTAGCGTTCTAAACTTAGCATCGAGTTTGATGAGGGCTTTGAAAAGAGGAGGAATCCTCCCCGATCCACATTAGGGGGAAAACAAGGCTTGTTGTCACTCCGAAGGGAGCAGTCAAACTTAGCATTGAGTTTGACGAGGGCTTTGAAAAGAGGAGGAATCCTCCCCGTTCCATAGTAGGGGGAAAACGAGGCTTGTTGTCACTCCGAAGGGAGCAGTCAAACTTAGAAACTAAGTTTAGAACCATAGAAAGGTTAGCCCACCGGTTCTAGCAAGACCTTGTTACCACATTGCATACCAAAGAAACAAAAAGAGAGACATGCAAATGCAAAACGTAAAAAGGTTAGACAATCAAGAGCTATAAAAAAACAAACAACACATGCAATATACATTAGAAAAATCCCATAAAAAAGCAAAGATCCAACTTGGTTCGGTCAAGTAGAATGTGTTGAGTTCCCTAACTATCAGAGCTTTTAGCAGAAAACTTTACTTTTGGCCTAACCAAAACCAAACCACCTACTCTTAGCGTTCTAAACTTAGCATCGAGTTTGATGAGGGCTTTGAAAAGAGGAGGAATCCTCCCCGATCCACATTAGGGGGAAAACAAGGCTTGTTGTCACTCCGAAGGGAGCAGTCAAACTTAGCATTGAGTTTGACGAGGGCTTTGAAAAGAGGAGGAATCCTCCCCGTTCCATAGTAGGGGGAAAACGAGGCTTGTTGTCACTCCGAAGGGAGCAGTCAAACTTAGAAACTAAGTTTAGAACCATAGAAAGGTTAGCCCACCGGTTCTAGCAAGACCTTGTTACCACATTGCATACCAAAGAAACAAAAAGAGAGACATGCAAATGCAAAACGTAAAAAGGTTAGACAATCAAGAGCTATAAAAAAACAAACAACACATGCAATATACATTAGAAAAATCCCATAAAAAAGCAAAGATCCAACTTGGTTCGGTCAAGTAGAATGTGTTGAGTTCCCTAACTATCAGAGCTTTTAGCAGAAAACTTTACTTTTGGCCTAACCAAAACCAAACCACCTACTCTTAGCGTTCTAAACTTAGCATCGAGTTTGATGAGGGCTTTGAAAAGAGGAGGAATCCTCCCCGATCCACATTAGGGGGAAAACAAGGCTTGTTGTCACTCCGAAGGGAGCAGTCAAACTTAGCATTGAGTTTGACGAGGGCTTTGAAAAGAGGAGGAATCCTCCCCGTTCCATAGTAGGGGGAAAACGAGGCTTGTTGTCACTCCGAAGGGAGCAGTCAAACTTAGAAACTAAGTTTAGAACCATAGAAAGGTTAGCCCACCGGTTCTAGCAAGACCTTGTTACCACATTGCATACCAAAGAAACAAAAGAGAGACATGCAAATGCAAAACGTAAAAAGGTTAGACAATCAAGAGCTATAAAAAAACAAACAACACATGCAATATACATTAGAAAAATCCCATAAAAAAGCAAAGATCCAACTTGGTTCGGTCAAGTAGAATGTGTTGAGTTCCCTAACTATCAGAGCTTTTAGCAGAAAACTTTACTTTTGGCCTAACCAAAACCAAACCACCTACTCTTAGCGTTCTAAACTTAGCATCGAGTTTGATGAGGGCTTTGAAAAGAGGAGGAATCCTCCCCGATCCACATTAGGGGGAAAACAAGGCTTGTTGTCACTCCGAAGGGAGCAGTCAAACTTAGCATTGAGTTTGACGAGGGCTTTGAAAAGAGGAGGAATCCTCCCCGTTCCATAGTAGGGGGAAAACGAGGCTTGTTGTCACTCCGAAGGGAGCAGTCAAACTTAGAAACTAAGTTTAGAACCATAGAAAGGTTAGCCCACCGGTTCTAGCAAGACCTTGTTACCACATTGCATACCAAAGAAACAAAAGAGAGACATGCAAATGCAAAACGTAAAAAGGTTAGACAATCAAGAGCTATAAAAAAACAAACAACACATGCAATATACATTAGAAAAATCCCATAAAAAAGCAAAGATCCAACTTGGTTCGGTCAAGTAGAATGTGTTGAGTTCCCTAACTATCAGAGCTTTTAGCAGAAAACTTTACTTTTGGCCTAACCAAAACCAAACCACCTACTCTTAGCGTTCTAAACTTAGCATCGAGTTTGATGAGGGCTTTGAAAAGAGGAGGAATCCTCCCCGATCCACATTAGGGGGAAAACAAGGCTTGTTGTCACTCCGAAGGGAGCAGTCAAACTTAGCATTGAGTTTGACGAGGGCTTTGAAATGAGGAGGAATCCTCCTCGTTCCATAGTAGGGGGAAAACGAGGCTTGTTATGAGGATTTTCCCTTGGGAAATTATTATAAAAGTGACAAATGAAAATATTGATTGGTTTCTGAACCACTGTGGTGCCCTTGTTTGTTAGTTTTCCCTTATGTTGCTTTATGCTTGGTTTTCTAATTGATAATATCATCTTAAAGTGTTCTAATTGATAGCACATATCTCTTAGTGTTAGTACTTTCTTACCTTTCTCTCTCTTACATATATAGGGGATATGTTGAGCATTTTCGCTAGCAAGGATTATGTACTTAACAAGGCCTTAGTGGATTAGAGAGTTAAGAAATTTGCATATGCTTGCATCCAGACTGTACACCATAATAGGTAATTAGTTTTTTCCATTTCAACATTCCTTATTAAAAACTTATCCTTTTTAACGTTTTGAATGGAAAAACAGATGTTTGATCTATCATTGTTGATTTTGTTGGCTTTCTATGCTATGATCCTTTAATTGTATATGATATATTTCTTTTGTTGAAAAGTGATATATTTCTTAGATTTTGTTCAGATATATATAATTGACATAAAGGTTTTTTTACCTTCAGCTAACGAATTCAGACTAATCTTATTTATATATATGATAAGTTGTCTTTATTTTTCCTCTGAATTATTCTTACTTGATGTTGTTCTTGATAGAAACCAATTGAGGAATCAACTTTTGGCTGCACCTGTGAACTCTAACACACCTGCAACTCTATTGTTAGACACAATTATTTTCTTATTACAACCTGAACTCCCATGGGTTTGTAAAATTGTTGGTTACTTCCTGGAAAGAAATGCATATGCGTTGATTAGGGATATCACTTTGACAGGGAAGGTATAAATGTACTTCCTTTTTTTTCTACTTGCAAGTGGTTTTTTTTATAGACATTCTGTTTTGCCGTGGATTATCCTCTGCAGGTGTTTTCAGAGAACTAATTCACACTCAAACTATTGCAGGAAAGTGCAGATTCACATTCCAAGAGTTCATTGGCTTCTCTAGAACATCTGCTGTCTCTTTTGAGTTCTCATGTTGGTAAGAAGCCATGTTGTTGCCCACGTGTTGATCCCAATTGGAGTTTCTCCTCTCAAATTCTTACTCTTCCTTTACTGTGGCGGACATTCACATTTCACACCTCTCTCTACCCAATGGACAAAGTTGCATGTGTCATCCTCTACTAGGTTTGTGTACCTTGCTGTTTGGATATAATGGCGTTAGTAATGGTTTAAAGGTCATGTTTTCTCAATAACGAGAAACATAACATGCATGTACTTCATTTAAAAAAGAAAAAAAAACTCTATAGATTTTTTTTGAAAAGATCTTTTTAAGTACAACTTGGTGTGGGACATAAAAAATTATGACTATTCTAGCATACAGAATGGAGTTAGTTCCAGTACTCTGGAGTTTTATTAAAAAGTGCCACGAGAATAAAAAATGGTCATCCTTTTCAGAGAAATTGGCTTATTTATCAGGAGATGCACCTGGTTGGCTATTACCTTTGGCTGTTTTTTGTCCTGTGTACAAGTAAGATTATCTTCTTTATTCCTGTTCCTCTACTTTTGAATTTCGCTTTAATTCCTCATCTGATGTTATATAATTATATGGTATGTTATAAGATTCGGCATGTCCTGATCACTTCTTTCCTTATCAATCAGGCACATGCTCATAATAATTGACAATGAGGAGTTTTATGAGCAGGAGAAGCCACTATCGTTAAAGGACATCAGATGCCTGATCGTTATTTTAAGACAGGTGAGCTCTTTAATTCCATCATATGTCCAAAAAGATACCCATACCCTCCCACTCAAGACACTTAAGTAATTGCTCACAGAAATAACAAAATACTTGGCCCCACTCTAACAAACACATTCCTAAGGGCCCACACAAATAGAAAAATACCAACTAACTCTCAATCATTCTTTCTTCTTCCTATTCTTGTCTCTACGGGAATACACGTTTACTATGGGAGGTCTATCATTATCCGCCCCCCAAAGAGCCACCTTGTCCTCAAGGTGGAATTCAGGAAACTGTTCTTGAATAAGAGCAGCTTGTTCCCATGTTGCACTTTCAAGTGTCCCCTCACTCCAACGGATCAAAACTTCTAAGTTGTCCTCCTTTTCTATTGTTTTGCGAACTCCCAATACTTCTACTGGAGACACTTGCATAGACAAATCAGCAGCCAAATCTTTTGGAATTGGGAATAATGGCCTGTTTGAACCCACGACCTTGGTCGGACGCTTTGAATCTGGCCCACAGAAGCTATCGGAATTCTGTCCAGCTGCCGATTTTCTTTCTATCCTCCTTCCATTGATACCAGTCCAAAGCTTCCCCCTCCAAGCACAGGACCGCCGCATCCAACTTATCTCTCTCCGTCAGATATTCACCACAAAATAGCGCTCCACACGTTGTAGCTATCCATCCACATTCTCTTCTTCCTCTCCTTTAAATATCGACACCTCCAGTTTTCGTAGCCTCATGTCAAAAAGGGGTATCTCACGGATATTTGGTGCACATGGTACTCCAACTCCCTCATCCACCACCGGGTTAGTTTTTTGTTCACTTTTTTCTTCTTGAACTTGTTCCTCATTCATTATTCCCTTTCCCTTGTCCGTAATCATTCTTTCACTAGACGTGGATCCTTTTGAAGCACTTCCCATCACTCCCATCCTGTGTATTAACAATTTCATATCCTCACTCAATTTTTACAGATTGTGTGGAATAAATTAATTAAAGTTGTTTCTACCAAAGAAAACAAAAATAATAAATAAAATTATATGTTTTTCAGATTTTATTTTATGTTTCTAAAAGTTGGATGTATTCTGATCATAACCTTTTTGACATATTGTAAAAGGCATTGATAAATTAAATTAAAAAAAAAAAGCATTTACAAAAATTGTTGAAATTCTTTTAAACATTTAGGTGTAAAAATGAAACAAATAGATTAATGCGATGGAAAAATGGTCTAGATCAATCTAGTATCCTGGTATCACTTTTAGCTGATACCACACTTAGCCTGTTGATCAATGATCTAGATCAATCTAGTATCCTGGTAGAATCTTTTTCTCACTTCTTATCTTAAATTATGAAGGTGACATTCCTGAACTAGAGCTATATTTTGTTATTATAAACAATGAATATGGAAAGCAAATTGAAGAAGAGCTACTTCCTGGAGGAAAAAACCGTCGTGTCACCTGTGAAAATGTCATCACATTCATTCATCTTGTTGCCAATCATCGTTTGAACTTTCAGCATAGTTTGTCCCTTGTTTATCCAATGTGTCTCCCTACTCCAATGTTGATTGAAAACATGTCCTCCTCAGATACGACAGCAAAGTTCTCATTTTTTGAGAGGGATTCAGCAGCTTATACAGAAAGAATGGATCAACATGTTCAATGAGCATGAATTCCAGGTATCACTAACTCACTGAGATAGTAACGTGGTTTGCATGAAAAGGCTGTTTTGCTGTTATATAATCTCTTGATGACTCGTTTATCATTGCACATCAACTGCCTCATGTGCCTTGAATCCTGTTTCATGCTAGTATTAATTATACTATTTGGGAAAGAAGTATGTTAAAGGAGGAACATTTTTTCTCCTAGACCATACAAAGTCAGTAGGGTTAAGCACTTAGATTTGCATTTTTATTCTTCTTATTGTGTGGGTGTGTGGGTGGGGGAGGGGGGAGGGGGTTAGTAGTTTTGATAATGTGCCATTGTCGACCTTTAATTTTCATGTGACGTGAAACACTAAACTAATTAAAGCAAGAACCTAGAATGATTAGGAGTACACTTGATCTTGTGATCTGGGCAGCAACCAACCAAAGCCTAAACCCTAGAGGCATCAGGGTCTTCCTTATTGAGTTCACCTGAAGGAATAGATGTGGGTTTCCTTGATGAAGTGAAGATTCAGGTTCTGGATAAGGAAACTAGTCTTCCTTAAGATTCAAGTTGTTCATTTTCGAAGAGGCACAATGCTCGTAAAAAGTGTAGAGGCAGAATTTTACTAATCATTAAAATCTGAGAAATAAACAAAGTGAACTAGATTATTTTTAGCCTACATGGACTCTAAGTGGTGACAACTGAAGTCCTTGTAAGGGGAAAAAGATGTGGGAAAAAAAATTCCCTTGCGATGGGAAATGATAAGAAAAACATAAAGAGAACCCTAATTTAGGTCAAATCATGGACCAATGGCTAAATACTATGAAGTTTTGTTGCTGGTCTTTTTGTGGTTCCAGGATAAATCGAGTTGCTGTCTTTGACTGGTCTATTTCATTTCAGCTTTCAATATCAGGTTCACTGGACAGCTTGGATGTTGATGACCTACGGACACATACTACTTATTCAAGTGGTTATCATAGGGTAAGTTCTATTAAACACTTTTTTCTATATATGTATTTTTGTTTCTTTTCTTTTCTGCGTAATTGTTTTGCATATTGTGTTCGATAAAATTTTGAAAATTTGAAATCTTGCAAGAAGATTAGTTACAATTAATCTTCCTTTGGAGGTTGAACAATTCTTGGTTTAGGATATCGAATACTAGATTTATTGTAGTGCAATCGGAATTGTGATGTCAAGTCAATTAAACTTCAAAATTGTAGATGATGTTGGAAGATCTCACCCGGGTAATTGGGAGATGGTTTTGAAGTCTTTGGAGTTTAGGGAGTTGGTCATCGTTTAGATTCTTTTTAATATTTTTCAATTAATTTCGAATTCATACAATGTATATGCCTGTATTAGTGTTTGAAACTGGGTGATAAATTGATTACCATTATTCAGACTTCTAGTCCTCTCTTATGTTTCTATGACTATGAAAACAAACTTTGGACTTGTATTGTTTGTAATGCTCTGTTTGGTCAGGCACAACCATGATCAAGAAATTTGTGATAGGAAACGGAGAAATATCTTCACTTTTTTAATGCTTCTGCTGGATTGAAAAACCAAATGTGGGAACTTCGGAATTTGAATTTTTATTTCATGCTTTCAGGAGCATTATGTCATTGAGATGTTTTGGGAAGTTATCAAAAGTTTCTCAGTGGAAAACCAAAAGAAATTTCTGAAGTGAGTATTTTCATTACACATCAGTTGGTTACTTCTTGTCTCAAGTTGGCTTAAAGAAAAACTGAACTTCAAAAATATAACAATTGTATCTTGCTTTTTCATTAGGTTTGTAACTGGTTACTCTCGAGGACCACTTCGTATCCTCATTATTCTTAATTATTTGTTTTGGTTTCCCTTAAGGGGATAAGTTGGTTCCTTCTAGAGCTTAAACTAATTTATCCTGCTAGCAAAAATCATGTGAAAAAGTAACTCAGTATGAGACAAGGTACATTTCTGACTAGTACTTTATTGTGCAGAGACTGGCAGATGGTTTAAGTAGCTTTAAAACAAGTAGAATAAATCTTATTGATTTACCTGGTTCCGGAGGCAGAAGCTAACAGGTGCAGCTGTGGGAGCGCTTGAAGGAAGCACGCAATATCAACCGATCACTCTCACAACTCGGGTAACCGATCAAAACTATTGGGAGATATTTCAAATTTCATTTAAGCAGTGATCTTTCCAATGATTTTTTTCTTTATTTATTTTGTAATGTCAATTAATTGGCTAATTATTTATCAGAATGCTTGTTGATATCGCTGCATGTTTTATTTTGTAATGTTTGTACTTTTTAGTTGTGATTTGGGAATATACTAGGATTGATTTGATTTGCTCTTCTGACTGTTAAGATCGGAATGATGTTGCTCATCTGAAAGAAGGCAGCATCATGTGCTTGAAGACTTGTGGAGTATGGAGAGTGAATGGTCAAATTTGAGGAATCGTATCTGCTGGCTTTGTAGTCCAAACAGGTTGTCTGGCTAACTTTCTTTTTCTCATTTTCAACCAATTAGGATAGCTGTCATGTTTTTTGAATTCCTTGCCATTGTTGAGTAGTAACTTGGCATTTGTTTATTAAAAGGTTTTAATTAAGATTATGGTATTCATAACTTTGTAGTGTCACACTAAATAACTTAAAAGAGTTAGTTTGACACTTGACAAACATGATAGTAATGTGATAGTGAGTGCAAGGGTAAAAAGAGCTGCTTCTGTTGGGTTAAAGGGATGTTTGTGTTTTTTTAGTGTGATGTGTTTTGTTTTCAAGTTCGTTAGTAGACGTATTACTTAATTGAGCATTTTGATACCATAGCCAGTGTAGGGGAAGATGAATGGAGGGTGCTATGAGACTAGTTAAGACTTATATGTATCCTAATTTTAGTAATATATAAAATTGAGAGAATTTCCTTTGATTTTCAGGAACAATGATGAATAATCAATGAAAAATGAATGAAAAGGTTTATCCATGCAAGCTTCAAACCAAAGTCAAGGATGATCGATCCTTCCAGGGGAGTCCAAAGTTCCAAGATTGTTTATCCATGCATCATTTTGTCGATCTACTAAGATTAAATTGTCTCGTTGTAGTTGCAAGACTGGAACAATAGACGGCAGTTTACACCACCCAGTGACTTCCATGCTGACGCGATGAATGATTATTTCATTTCACAGGTAATTGTTCTCAATGAATGTTTTGGTTCTAACGACCTGCTATCTGATCGTAATTCTAATTATTTACTTGGCCTTGTTTCTTTGTAGGCAGTGATAGAAAATACCAGAGCAAATGATATACACAAGCGAGTTCCCTTTTTAGTACCGTTTACTAGCAGGGTTAAGATTTTCACTGTAAGCAAGTTATTTTTTTGGTTTCCTTATCCACAATATTGAATTTCTTGGACGACTGTTAGTTATAGAAATATGTAAGATATTTTTTATTTATGGTTACTTTCTCTATAACTCATTTCACAGACACAACTAGCAGCAGCTAGGCAAAGGAATGGATCTCTTGCTGTTTTTGCCAGAAACCGGTTTAGAATTCGACGAAATCATATATTGGAAGATGCTTTCAGTCAGATGAGTGCATTGTCTGAAGTTGATCTTCAAGGATCGGTAATTTCAGACTTCCATGATTTATGAAAAATGAAATTGTTATCTTACTTTTTTCTATCTTTTTCTTTGCCCTCGTGAAAACGACCCCTTCCCTCTTCTGCATCCTATAGTTGCAGAGTTACTTGTAATTGTTTATTAGTTTTTTCTTGTTTGTGTTGGGTCAATTGCTTCACTTTTCTGCATGCAGATACGTGTGTGTCTTTTGTTAATGAATTTGGAGTTGAGGAGGCAGGAATTGATGGTGGTGGTATTTTTAAAGATGTCATGGAGAACATTACACGGGCAGCCTTTGACGTGCAGTATGGTTTATTTAAGGTTATCACGACATTCCTTATTATTTGCATGGCATGGCTTTGTTAATCCTGTAGTATTATTGGATAACATGAAGCGTGATGAGACAGCCATAGTTGTTTGAAATCGCTTTTCAAAATAAAAATAGTTGTGAGATCACATTTCAATATAAAAATTGGTTGCTTGAAATCTGTTTCATAAAATTTCAGTAATATGTGGGTATGTATTGTTCATTTTTTCTAATATAAGTTATTTTCTGCTTGGTAATCCAGCAAATTGCTGACCATTTGCTCTACCCCAATCCTGGTTCGGGAATGATACATGAGCAACATCTCCAGTTTTTCCATTTCCTCGAAGTTCTTTTGGCAAAGGTATGGCCATAATTCCCAATCATACATGGAATTTACTTTGGTTGATTAGTTTTTTCTTTTTTTGGATAAGGATATCCTGGTCTTGGCCTTATCGTGGAAGATTCTTATATATCTTTCACCCCATACTTTGGTTGAATTTTGGAACATTAATGTATCGCCTGACATTCATAAATACAATGTCATAATTTGAAATCTGCTGTCTTCCTACATTATGCATGTTTTTCTGTTATTGAAGTTGCTGCCCGGTTGTGCTAAAAGTTCTCAAGCAGTCATGCTAAAAGATCTCAATCACATTAAATGATTTTTGACAGGATGTTGTTGTTTGACCCTTCTTCCTGTAGGTCATGTTTGAAGGAACTCTTGTTGATATACTTTTTGCAACATTCTTCTTGAGCAAGTTAAAACAGAAGTAAGGTTTTTAAAGATTTACTGTCTTACTGTTTTGTATTTTGTGCTGATCCACTAATCGTAGTATTGATGGTCATGACAATGACTAGTTGCAAGTTACTTGAATTTTTAGGGTTCTAAAAATCTTACATTTTATTATGGGTGCACTGCCTACTAATGAGATTGTCAATTGCTAACTTCCAAATGTTGAATTTGGGATTTCCATGCTACATTCACTTTCTTGATCTGCAATTACAGAGCTACTCTATACTGGAATAAAGTCTCATCTGAACTGTACATTGCTTTTGATGCTGTAATTGCAAAGCTAGGAAATCTTTATGTATAATGCCTTTTTTTTTATCATTTATTAATGAAAATGAGAAGCCTTTTTATAGGCTGGAGATTACAAGAGTTGTTAAACTAACTTGGGGTTGAGTTAGTTTACTTATAACTAACTCAAGATACAAAATTGTTAATTCAAATAACTAATCCTAAACTATAAAAATGGTAATTCAAACACCTCCTCTAGGATAAAACTCAAGAAACATAAAGAAGGGGGATGTTCTACATTAGCTTTTGTCAAGGCTTTAGCCAAAATTTTATTTATCAACTGTGGGGAGGATTTGAGAGCTCCCCAATCTCTACACACTTCTCTAATGAGAGTCTATACCAAAATCAAGATACCCATACCCTTCCACTCAAGAAACTTAAGTAATTGCTTAGAGAAATAACAAAATACTTGGCCCCACTCTAACAAACACATTCCTAAGGGCCCACACAAATAGAAAAATACCAACTAACTCTCAATCATTCTTTCTTCTTCCTATTCTTGTCTCTACGGGAATACACCTTTACTATGGGAGGTCTATCATTACCCGCCCCCCAAATAGCCACCTTGTCCTCAAGGTGGAATTCAGGAAACTGTTTCTTGAATAAGAGCAGCTTGTTCCCACGTTGCACTTTCAAGTGTCCCCTCACTCGAACGGATCAAAACTTCTAAGTTGTCCTCCTTTTCTATTGTTTTGCGAACTCCCAATACTTCTACCGGAGACACTTGCATAGACAAATCAGCAGCCAAATCTTTTGAAATTGGGAATAATGGCCTGTTTGAACCCACGACCTTGCGAAGAACAGAAACATGAAAGACCGGGTGTATAAGCGATTCCTTGGGAAGGGCCAAACGGTATGCAACGAAACGAATTCGTGCCACGATCATAAATGACCCAATGAATCTTGGGGCCAATTTGGAGTGCTTAAAACGGCTGAGAGGGGACTGTAGGTAAGGGCGTAACTTCACATAAACCCAATCATGAACCTCAAACTGCACCTCCCGTCTTTTAGCATTAGCATATTTGACCATTCGCTGCTGTGCTTTCAGTAAATTGGCCTTCAAAACGCCCAAAATTTCATCTCTTTCTTTCATCAAATGGTCTACTTCATCATTCACCCGGCTCGAGCCCTTCACATATGGTAATATAGAGGGGGGTGGTCGCCCATAGAGGGCCTCGAAGGGGGTCATCAATGTGGCTGTACGGACTGTTGTATTATAGCTTAATTCAGCCCAAGCTAGCCATTTAACCCATTGTTTAGGTGTGTTCATAGAAAAACACCCTAGATACGTCTCCACCCCTCGATTGACAACTTTTTTCATACTTTTTGAAATTTTGGTACGTTGTGAGTTACAAACTTACACTGAAGCATTGCTTGGTCGTTTTGAAAATTCAAGTGATACTTACACACGTTTTGAATACATTTTAGGTTAGAGTGAGTTTGTTGCACTTGGTTGTCATTTTTGGTCTTGAAATGCTTTTTTCAACCTTTTTGGTAGATTATGAGTTACTAACTTACACTTAGGATTTGCTAGATTGTTTTGAAAACTCAAGTAATACCTAGACACGTTTTGAGCATGTTTTAGGTTGGTTTGAACTTTTTTCGTAGGTTATGAGTTACGAACCTACACGTAAGCTTTTTTAGGTCGTTTTGAAAGTTCAAGTGATACTTAGACACGTTTTGAACTCGTTTTAGGTTGGTTTGACAGTAAGTTTTAAACACATTTGATTGACATGTTGGGTCTTGAAGTACTTTTTTCACACTTTTTGAAATTTTGGTAGGTTGTGAGTTACAAACTTACACTTAAGCATTGCTGGGTCGTTTTGAAAATTCAAGTGATACTTACACACGTTTTGAATACATTTTAGGTTAGATTGAGTTTGTTGCACTTACACACATGGTTGTCATTTTTGGTCTTGAAATGCTTTTTTCAACCTTTTCGGTAGATTATGAGTTACGAACTTACCCTTAGGATTTGCTAGGTCGTTTTGAAAACTCAAGTAATACCTAGACACGTTTTGAGCACGTTTTAGGTTGGTTTGAACTAAGTTTGTTGCACTTACACACTTGGTTGCCATTTTGGGTCTTGTAGTGCTTTTTTCACAATATTTGAACTTTTTTCGTAGGTTATGAGTTACGAACCTGCACGTAAGCTGTTTTAGGTCGTTTTGAAAGTTGCAGTGAAAGTTAGACACGTTTTGAGCACGTTTTAGGTCGTTTTGAGCATGTTTTAGGTCGTTTTGAGTAAATGGTATGTATGTTGTGATTGTTTGATTGCATGTATAATACCTTATTGAGATGTGTATGCTTGATTGAGAAGCTGATAGAACACCAAGTAATGGTTCTTATTTGTTCATTAAGCAACCAAACTATTACAGAATACAATACTCAAACCAGTCTTGAAAACACCGAACAAACAAGTACTATTACAGACAATAACCAAGTATAAAATAAAACATTCAAACATCAAAAGTAGTTTAGGATAATGGAAAACACTTTCTAAGATTAAAGTAACTGAACAACTTCTGTAATTCTGCTCTCCAAGAAAATACAGCCCCTCCACTTCCAGAAACTGATTAACCAACCCCCATCTTTCCTTCCATCTCTCCCTTTTAACCTCCCCCTGTAACTAACTGTGGAGGCCCTCAATAAAATCCATACTAATATCTTCCCACACACGGTCCGGAATGGGTAATGCTTGAAGGAAACCAGCCGGAGTTAAAGACAAGTATTTGGCTTGCTGACACACGGAACATTCAGCAACATAGGTGCGGATATGGGCTTTCATACCTCGCCAATAGACCTCCCTTGCTAGCCTTTGATATGTTTTCAATGCACCATGATGTCCCCCTATCGGGCTGTTATGGAACTCAGCTAATAATAAAGTAATATTAGGTGAATCCTCCTCCTTGTAGCAAATATCCATCTGGAGCTGGCTGTCCATTTATCAAGGATAATCGAATATTGTTAAGAGATTCATTTCCAGCCACTTGATCGATGAAAACCGAAGGGTTTAGCCCGCCCACAATACTTACGAGGCCCAATTCAAATACCGGTGGTAATCTCTATAAGGCATCGGCCGCTTTGTTTTCCAATCCTTTCTTGTACTCAATCACAAAATCATACCCCAATAGTTTAGCGATCCATCTCTGATATTCTCCCCCGATAGCCCGTTGTTCAAGAAGAAACTTCAAACTTTTCTGATCTGTACGCACCACAAAAGGCTTACCCAATAGATATGGTCGCCATTTTTGAACAGCCAGCACTATTGCCATAAGCTCCGTTCGTTCATAAACAGCCTTAAACCTATGGGTAATAGGTAAAGCTTGACTGAAAAAGGCCACTGGTCGTTGATTTTGCATTAGGACAGCCCCAATACCCACACCCGAAGCATCAGTTTCCAGCACAAAACTTTGTGAAAAATCAGGAATACCTAGCATCGGGACAGACATCATTGCTGACTTTTAACTGCTGAAATGCGTTCTCGGTCGTCTCATTCCACTTAAAGTTACCTTTTTTTAACAGTTGTGTCAAGGGGGGCAGCACAATAGAACCGTAGTTTGCAACGAATTTCCGATAATACCCCGTTAGCCCCAAAAAACCCACCTAGCTCCTTCACGTTCTTGGGTGCTGGCCATTTAACCATCGCTTCTATTTTTGTTGGATCCGCTGCCACCCCCTCTGAAGAAATAACATGGCCCAAGTATTCAATTTTGTCAACCGCAAATTGGCATTTTTTAAAGTTGGCTACCAGTTGATGAGCTACTAGAGTTTCCAAAACCATTGCCAATTGGTGCAAATGCTCGTCCAAGGACTTGCTGTAAATTAAGATGTCATCAAAGAAAACCAAAACAAACTTGCGTAAATATGGGCGAAGAACATCACTCATGATTGATTGGAATGTTGCTGGAGCGTTTCAACCCAAGAGCATCACAAGGAATTCATAGGGCCCCTCGTGGGTTCGAAACGCTGTTTTGTGAACATCGGCTGCCCGCACCCGAATTTGCTGATAACCTAACTTTAAATCAATTTTGGAGAATATGGTTGCCCCAAATAATTTGTCTAACAGTTCATCAACAACAGGAATCAGATACTTATCTGGTATAGTGGCAAGATTCAGTGCTCGGTAATCAACGCAAAATCGCCAGCTACCATCCTTTTTCTTAACAAGGAGCACTGAAAAGGCACTTTTGCTTGGCTGAATTATTCCGGCTAGCAGCATTTCCTTAACTAGTTTCTCTATCTCATCTTTCTAAAATTGGGGATAACGATACAGGCGCACGTTCACTGCACGAGCCCCTGGTGGGGGTAATTGATTGCTTGGTCACAACAAACAAACGCTAAAGGACTGAAGAACTTTATGAATTTCTGGTTGTAGTTTACTCAAGTAGTCTGCTATGTGTTCCCTTGCTTCGCCCACTCCCCACTGTACAACTGCACTTAATTCGATTGACACGCCTTGATCTTCCTTCTCAAAGGTTTTCATTATCGATTTCAGTGACACTTGGGATCTTACTAAACTTCTATCCCCTTGAAGAATTACCACCCATTCACCCAGTGAGAATTCCATCTCCGACAACTTGTAATAAAAAACTACTTTCCCTAACATTTCCAACCAAGTAACTCCTAATATAACGTCGGCACTCCCGAGTGGTAGAGGGAGAAAATCGTGAGTGATTGATAAATTGGCGATTGTCAGGTTTACATCCTTACACACACTGGTTGCTTGGACTACGCCTCCGGTTCCCATAACAACCCCATATGCATCCATGGTTTCTACTGAAATTTTTAGCTCTTTGACTACCTCTTCTGCAATAAAATTGTGCGTGGCTCCCCCATCGATCAGCACCACAACCTCACGTCCCCTTATTTCTTCCTCTCCCACATTAACGCCGCTAAGGGCTGATTTTTCCCAGTTTACTTTCTGCCCCGAACACCATTCGAATAATCTAATGACGTTTTAAAGTTTAAGGAGCATCTTCACATCATACATACAAAAGAGAAGAGTATCATCGACAAATTGAAGCAAAGGGAGGTGGATCAAGTCTTTGCCAACAAGGAAACCTTCAAACTGGCTGTTAATATGAAGCTTGTTTATGATTTCTCCTAAAACCTCACTTACTAGGAGGAATAAAAAGGGGGAGAGGGGGTCCCCTTGGCGGATACCTCTAGATGCTGTTATCCGGCCTCTAGGCTTACCATTGATGAAGACTGAATACTTTGGATTTTTTAGGCAGCCCATTATCCATGATATCCATTTGGAACTAAACTTTTTCAAAGATAAATTTTTTTCTAAAAAGTTCCAATTCACCCTATCAAAGGCTTTTTCCAAGTCAAGTTTTAAAATCCATCCTTTTTTCCGTTTTGCCCTATAATCTTCCACGGCCTCTCCAGCAATTAATATTGGGTCAAGAATTTGCCTACCTTCAATAAAGGCGCTTTGAGTGGGGCTTATAATTGCATCCATAACTTGTTTTAGACGTTCAGATAAAACCTTTGCGACGACCTTGTATGCTAACGTAGTAAGGCTGATTGGACGGAAATCCTTGACTAGAGTCACATTCTCTTTTTTCTGCACTAAACAAATGAAGTTTTCTTGGATGCAAGCATTTAATCTTCCATTTCTGTGGAAATCAGACATTAGTGATTTGAAGATATCCTTGAAAATAGACCATTGGGTGATTAGGAACTTCACTGTGAAGCCATCCGGGCCCGGAGCTTTATTGTTGCCAAGTGCCTTTAATGCCTTAAAGATCTCCTCCACTGAAAACTGGGTAACAAGAGCCTCATTCTGAATTGAGGAAACACAAGACCAATTACTGTTAATAGGGATGAATCTGTCCCCCGGAATTCTGGTATAAAGTGACTCAAAAAATTCCAGCACAAGCCTTTCAATGTCGCGGAATGAAGTCGAGACAACCCCATCATCATCTTTTAATTCAGTTATGAGGTTCCTTCTTTTATTCGCATTTAGAAAGCGGTGGAAGAAGCCCGTATTCTCATCACCCAAAGAAAGCCAATTGAGTTTTACTCTTCTGAATAAAATTACGCTCTTCATTTTGATAAATACTAAGTAATTCCGCTTGCAAAGCAGCTCTAGAATTCAACTCTTCTTGATTTAATCCAATCAACTCAGCCACAAAATCATATTTTTCTAATTTTGACATCAAGGATTTCTCTGTTTTTTTTTTTACCTTAGCTTGCGCAGCAATATTCCAAGCTTTTACTGCCAATTTAACTGATCTCAACTGCTCATGAAGAATGAAACCAGCCCATCCCTGGAAGTTAGAGTTGCTCACTGTTTCAACAATAATCTGATTAGAATCACTGGACACCAACCAGCTGTTACAAAACCGAAAAGGAGAGGGACCCCAAAGAAAAGAACCAGCCTCCAAGAATAAAGGAAAGTGATCCGAGAAGATGCGTGCTTTTCGAGAAACCCGAGAATTTTCAAAACAAACATCCCACATCTGATTTATGAAGAATGTGTCTAATAATGATCTTCAAGGAGAACTACCGTCTCTAGACCAAGTGAACCTTCCATTTTGCAATGGAATTTCCATGAGAGAAACCATGTCAATAAACTTATTGAATAATGACATTCCTCTAGTACTTCTGCCAAAAGAAAATCTTTCCTGGGCCCAACGAGTGATATTAAAATTCCCACCTATGCACCAGGCCACGGCCGAACAATCAGCTAAGGAAGACAATTCGGGCCAAACCAATTTCCTTTCTTTGCAACCACAAGGGCCATAGACATTTGTGATCCAACAAACCTTTTTGCACAAAGTGAGGCATTTGATTGACAAAGAGAAGCGTCTTTTAATGACCTCTGTTACAGATATTTTACTGCTGTCCCACATGGTAAGAATTCCCCCAGAAGATCCAACAGAAGCCACATAATCCCAGCCAATATCCTTAGAACTCCACAATGATTTTATAAAAGCCGAGTTCAAGGTATCCTTCTTAGATTCTTGAATCATGACTACAATTGTTGATGAATTTTTTAAGTGCTGCACGTTTAGAGGAGTCGTTCAAACCCTTAGTGTTCCAGGAGACAACCTTAATAATGACTGGGAGGAGGAAAAGGCAGTTGCACATCTAATTTAAGCCAGAATGATTCCACAATCGCCGACTATAGACACTAAATCTTTAGGCAAATCCAGGGGAATTTTAATAGGGAGAATATCTTCATCATTGAACAAGACATTCAGATCCATCCCATTAATTTCTGGGACTAATTTAGGGTCAACTTCAGTGTTGGGGACTGCCAATTTAACTGATCTCAACAGTAAGTTGATTAAGTTGGGCAGTAGGAGGGACACGAGACAAGGCATCTGCTGCTTTGTTTTCTAGTCCCGGTTTATACACGACATCAAAATTGTAGCCAAGAAGCTTAGCAATCCACCTCTGATGTTGAGGTTGGATAACCCTTTGTTCCAATAAAAGTTTCAATGATCGTTGATCAGTTTTCACTACAAACCTCCTGCCAAAAGATAAGGTCTACAGCGTTGCACAGCCAAAACTACAGCCATTAATTCCCGTTCATAAACTGGTTTAGCACGATCCCTCATAGCTAATGTCTGGCTAAAATAAGCAATTGGCCGATGATTTTGAATTAAGACAGCACCTACCCCGTATCCAGAAGCATCGGTCTCTATTTCAAATGGTAAGGAAAAATCTGGCAGTGCTAAGATTGGGAGAGTCATCGTAGCCATCTTTAAATTCTCAAAAGCTTCAGCAGCTGCAACAGTCCATTCATATGCTCCTTTCTTCAATAGTTGAGTCAAAGGAGCAGCCACACTTCCATAATTCATTACAAATCTTCGATAATATCCTGTCAACCCAAGAAATCCACGAACTTCACGGACATTAGTGGGCACGGGCCATTCTTTGATAGATCTAATTTTCTCGGGATCAACCTCTACACCCTTGCCCGAAATTATATGGCCAAGATACTCCACTTTCATTTTGGCAAACCCACACTTGTGCTGCATATTAGCATATAATTTATTCTCTCGCAGCACCTCTAACACCCATTCTAAATGTTGAAGATTTTCATCCAAACTTCTGCTGTAAATTAATATATCATCAAAAAAGACTAAGAAAACCTGCGTAGGTAAGGTTTAAAGATACTATTCATCAAAGCTTGAAACGTTGATGGTGCATTGGTGAGCCCAAAAGGCATGACAAGAAACTCATAATGCCCCTCGTGAGTTCTAAAAGCTGTTTTCTTCACATCCTTTTTACACATTCTAATTTGATGATATCCCGCCTTGAGATCAATCTTCGAAAATATATTAGCCCCATTAAGTTCATCAAACAATTCCTCTACTACTGGAATAGGAAACTTGTCTGGAACGGTCACACTATTCAACGCACGGTAATCTACACAAAACCGTCAACTACCATTTTTTTTTCACCAACAAGACCGGGCTCGAATATGGACTAGTACTAGGTTTTTATGCCAAATGCCATCATTTCATCAACCAATCTTTCCATCTCCTCCTTTTGCTGGTATGCATATCTATAAGGCCGAACATTGACTGGATTAGTCCCCTTCTTAAGATGTATATGATGTTCAATGGTACATTGTGGTGGCAACTCTCCAGGCCAATCAAAAACATCTTCATTCTTAGCTAACACGGCTGGAATAGACTCATGAGTGGTAGGCACTTCATCAACCCCATACATCGCTGCAAATGCCATTCCACCTTCCAAAGATCCACACTCAATCAGAAATCCCTGATCAAGTTCTGTCCATGTCTTCATCATGTGCTTCAAACTCACCCTAGCCTTCGTATGACTCGGATCTCCCCTTAATACAACCTTCTTCCCATTTTGTATGAATGTCAAAGTAATTTTTCACCAATCTACTTCGGTTACTCCTAATGTATGTAGCCATTGCATACCAAGAATGACATCCACTCCCCCCCAATTCCAATGGCAGAAAATTATCCACAACCTTCCATTCACCCAATAGCAGTTCCACTTGTTTACAAATTCCCTTCCCTTTTACAGCTGATTCAGACCCCAAAATAACCCCATAATCAGAAGTTTCCTGAATCCTCTTCTTCAACTACTTCTAGTTCTTCCCCATTTGCCCCAACAACTAAAACTCTAAGTTCCTTATGATCTTTCACTTTACACTTATGGCCCACAAAAAATCATTCCTCACAACGAAAACAGAGACCTTTCTCACGTCTAGCCTGAAATTCAGCATCAGGAAGTCGTTTTAGTGGTCCTTCTCGTCGATTAGGTTCACCAGCCACTCCTCGAAGTGTAATCATCCGCATTGGAACAATCCCTTCTGACTTATTATCATTAGAAATCACAGGAATTTGAGGTTTAAAAGAAGCAGAAACCTGGAATTTTCCATCCGCTGCACGTTTGAAACTTGATTCTCCCCTTATCACTTCTCGGTTCTCAATCTTTTGGGCCAACTTCATCATTTGAGCAAGCCCCATAGGTTCCCAACATTCCATGCCTGCCTTAATCCATGGTTTCAAACCATTCATAAATGTTTCTTCTAAGACAGCCTTTTGTAGAAAAGGCAATGGTGCTACTGATTTGTCAAATAAATTCCGATATTCTTCCACTGTAATTTCTTGCTTGATCTTTAAAAATCTTCCCAGAATTGATCCCTCACGACTCGATCGAAATCAAACAATAAGTCTCTTCTTTAAATCGTCCCAATTAACAAACGGTTCACGATCTTCATGAGATTTATACCAATCCAAAGCTGCTCCATCAAAACTAATAATGGACACAGTCATTTTCTCTGACTCACTCAGTTTGTGTATCTGAAAGTATCTCTCAGCCCTAAACAACAACCAAGAATCAGGATCATTTCCCACAAAAACTGGCATTTCAATTTTTTTAAATTTGCTTCGGTCGCCCGCAGAATCTTCACCCTCCAACTTGGTATGTTTTTCCTCAGATTTTCCTCCCATCATCGTCCAATCACTGACATCAACCATGCTGTCAACTTTACTTGATGATCCTTCTAGTACTTCTTCCATCGTTGTCTTCTCTTTGATCATTCCTTCAATATATTTCAACAGTGTTTCTGGTTGCTGTTGTTGCTTCTCAGCCTGTACTCCTAACCTCTCAATACTCTTCGCCAAAGATGACATGTTTTCCTTGATTGTTGGCAGATCATGTAATTCTGCTCGAATGCCGGATATTTCTTGATCTACCATTTCCAACTTTTCCTCAATTCGCTTTTGAGCCATGATATAGAACTTCACAGATTCGATTTCTACGATACCAAAATGATAGAACACCAAATAGTGTGTTCTACTAATTTATTAATCAGCCAAACATTTACAGAAAACAGGTTCTAACACAGTCTTGAAAACAAAGTACTCGACAATTTGGAAGACAAAAAGCCCTAGAAGAGTGAATATCACACTTTGGAGAATGCAAAATGGACTATGAACTGTGCAGAAGTTTTGCAAATGAAACCTCCCTTTCTCAGTTTATCTCCTCATGTTTGTCCCTTGTGTTTGCATGCTTTAGAAGATTTACATCATATTTTCTTCTCCTGCTTACATGCAAAGAAGTGTTGGTTTGGCTTACTTGGCTATCTTCATTTGAATTGGGTTTTCGACTATAGATTTAGGAGAACGTGGTCCAGCTTATTTCATGTCCCATTCTCAAGAAGAAACCAAGATTGATTTGGTTAAATGCAGTAAAGGCCATTTTACCAGAAATTTGGTTTGAACAAAATCAACTAACATTTCAAAATAAAGCTTCCTCTTGGACAACTCGAGTCGAAATGGCTAGAATCAATGCTTCTACTTGATGCTCTCTTTCAAAAGACTTCAAAGATTTCTCCATACAAGATATAAGTCATAATTGGCCGACTTTCATTTTTAATTCTTAGTCCACTACTGTACTCTTATTTTATTTCTTTTGGATTTCTAGTGGTCTTAAATCTATGTTGTATAGTTATTGGGCAGTTTGTATGATCTATTCTAAACCTTGTCGTTTAGTCTTTTGGTTTAAAGTCTCGATATGGTGAGAATGCTAAGTGGGTGTCAACCTAGATGAGATGTCCAAGTGCACTAGCTGATCCTAGGGCTTCTTTGTATTATCTTTTGTCTTGTCTACTCATTTTCAGCTTAATGAAGAGGCTTCTTTGTATTTCTTCATGGCTTGTATTCATGGTAATTAGTTTCGTAATGAATCTTTCATGTTCTGGTAAACATTGCAGAAACACATAATTTCAGCAATCTGTCAAAGAGTTGAAGGAGAAGACAGAAGAACTTAAAGGTCACATGAAGACCTAAAAGTTAGGTAATTTTTTGAAAACTTTTTTCTTAGTCTTGCTTAGTTTTAGTGGTATTTGTTAACAGGCTGAGACATACTCTTGTATGCCAAGGCTGGGTGGCCAATTCAATGGATGGCCTGAGACGGTGAAATGACGAGTGTAGAACAAAGTAGACAATCGAGCAGATTTACAAGTAGGGGGATGGTGTTTGGTCTTACTCTAAAGCTACTGCTAGAAAGGTGATTCTCCCTTTATTTACACATGTTATCTATATTTAATTACTGTTTTTATGTGATGGTGAATAAATATTTAAGTCGTTTCAAGTTTGTACATCATGCTTGAGTTAATACATTTCCCAACTCGCACTAATTTTAAAGTTGAGACTAAGTTTGTTGCACTTACACACTTGGTTGCCATTTTGGATTTTGGAGTGCTTTTTCTACATTTTTTGAACTTTTTGGTAGATTATGAGTTATGAAGTAACACTAAAGCATTATTAGTGTCGTTTTTAAAGTTCGAGTGATACTTAAACATTTTTTGAACACCTTTTAGGTTGTTACAAACTAAGTTAGTTTTACATACAGCCATGGTTTCCATTTTGAGTCTTAAAAGATTTTTTTTCACACTTTTTGAAATTTTTGGTAAGTTATGAGTTATAAACTTACACTTAAGCGTTGTTAGGTTGTTTGAAAACTTATACATGTTTTGAATACTTGTTAGGTTTGTATAGAACTAAGTTCGTTGCACTTACACAATTGACATTTTGGGTTTTGGAGTGTCTTTTTAAAAAATTTTGAACTTTTTGCTAGGTTATGACTTATGAACTTGTATTGAATATTTGTTAGGTCCTTTTGAAAGTTCAAGTGATACTTAGACACATTTTGAACTCGTTTTAGGTTGGTTTGAAACTAAGTTTTACACACGTTTGATTGACATGTTGGGTCTTGAAGTACTTTTTTCGTACTTTTTGAAATTTTGGTAGGTTGTGAGTTACAAACTTACACTTAAGCATTGCTGGTCGTTTTGAAAATTCAAGTGATACTTACACACGTTTTGAATACATTTTAGGTTAGATTGAGTTTGTTGCACTTGGTTGTCATTTTTGGTCTTGAAATGCTTTTTTCAACCTTTTTGGTAGATTATGAGTTACGAACTTACACTTAGGATTTGCTAGGTCGTTTTGAAAACTTAAGTAATACCTAGACACGTTTTGAGCACGTTTTAGGTTGGTTTGAACTAAGTTTGTTGCACTTACACACTTGGTTGCCATTTTGGGTCTTGTAGTGCTTTTTTCACTCTATTTGAACTTTTTTCGTAGGTTATGAGTTACGAACCTACACGTAAGCTTTTTTAGGTCGTTTTGAAAGTTCAAGTGATACTTAGACACGTTTTGAACTCGTTTTAGGTTGGTTTGACACTAAGTTTTAAACACATTTGATTGACATGTTGGGTCTTGAAGTACTTTTTTCACACTTTTTGAAATTTTGGTAGGTTGTGAGTTACAAACTTACACTTAAGCATTGCTGGGTCGTTTTGAAAATTCAAGTGATACGTACACACGTTTTGAATACATTTTAGGTTAGATTGAGTTTGTTGCACTTGGTTGTCATTTTTGGTCTTGAAATGCTTTTTTCAACCTTTTTGGTAGATTATGAGTTACAAACTTACACTTAGGATTTGCTAGGTCGTTTTGAAAACTCAAGTAATACCTAGACACGTTTTGAGCACGTTTTAGGTTGGTTTGAACTAAGTTTGTTGCACTTACACACTTGGTTGCCATTTTGGGTCTTGTAGTGCTTTTTTCACTCTATTTGAACTTTTTTCGTAGGTTATGAGTTACGAACCTACACGTAAGCTTTTTTAGGTCGTTTTGAAAGTTCAAGTGATACTTAGACACGTTTTGAACTCGTTTTAGGTTGGTTTGACAGTAAGTTTTAAACACATTTGATTGACATGTTGGGTCTTGAAGTACTTTTTTCACACTTTTTGAAATTTTGGGTAGGTTGTGAGTTACAAACTTACACTTAAGCATTGCCTGAGGCTCGTTTGCTTGGCTGAATAATTCAAGCTAGCAGTACTTACTTAACACGTTTCTGAATCACATCTTTCTAAGGTTAGATTGAGTTTGTTGCGCACGTTGGTTGCTCGAGCCTTTTTGGTCTTGTAATTGATTGCTTTTTTCAAACACAACTTTTTAGGACTGAAGAACTTATGAGTTACTAACTGTAGTTCACTTAAGGAGTTTGCTATGTGTTCCGTTGCTTCGAAAACTCCCCACAGTACAACTACACTTAATTCGATTGACACGTTTTGAGCATCGTTCTTAAAGGTTTTGGTTATCGAACTAAGTGATTGTTGCATCTTACTACACTTGGTTGCCATTGTTGGGTTACCCCATTCACGTAGTGCTTTTTTCATCTCCTACAATTTGTAATAAAAAACTTTTTTCCGTAAGGTTATGAGTTACGTAACTCCTAACATAACGTAAGCATTTTTTAGTGGTCGATTTTGAAAGTCGTCAGAGATTGATAACTTGGCGATTGACACGTTTTGAACCTTACAGTTTTAGGTTGGTTTGACTACGCCTAAGTTTAAACACAACATTTGATATGCATCCATGTTGGGTCTTGAAGTACTTAGCTCTTTCACTGACTCTTTTGCAATAAAATTGTGCGTGGCTCCCAGGTTGATGAGTTACACAACCTTACGACCCCTTATAGCTCCTTTAATTGCTATGGTTTCGGCGTTTTGAAACATTCAAGTGAATTTACTTACAGATTCACTGTTTCTGAATTGACATTTTAGGTTAGATTGAGTTTCGATTGCTACTTACACTACATCGGTTTTGTCACTTAAGTCTTCCGGTTCTTGTACAGCAATGCTGTTCATTTCACACCTTTTGCAGCGGTGCCCTAGATTAAACTTCTCGTCACGTCTAAAACAGAAACCTTTTACCTTCTTAATCCGGACTTCGTTGTCAGTCATTGGTCGGTATGGTTAGACAACGTACTCTAAGCGCCTAATACCTGCGATGAAGCAATCGTTTTGGACGAGTACGACGATTTTAGGCTTGGTTTGAACGTAATCGTTCGTGTTGCACTTACACGATCTGTGGCCTTTGACCCATTTTGGGTTCTTGTAGTGCTTTTTTCACAATATTTGACACTTTATTTCGTAGGTTATGAGTTACGAACCTGCACCGTGAATGCTGTTCAATTGAACCGGTCGATCATCTTCTGAATTAGTTGGGCCAGTGAAAGTTTAGACTCTAGCGTTTTGGATGCACGTTTTAGGGTCTGTTCCTTCAGCCCAGACACAAACTTAGTTTCTAGGTCGTTTTGAGTCAAATGGTTATGTATGTTCGTGAATTGTTTGAATTGCCATGTATAATACCTTATTGAGATGTGTATGCTGTGATTTGATGAAGCTTGCATGTAGATCACCAAGGTCGAATGGTTCTTATTTGTTCCACTTAAGCTAACCAAATTATGTACAGAATACAATTTACTTTCAAACCTAGTTCCATTGAAAACAGTCCGAAGCAAACAAGTACTATTACAGGACCGCAATATCCAAGTTATCAAAATCCGTAAAACATTCACAACATCATAAAGCTCCACACGTTGTAGCGATCAATGGACAAACACTTCTTCCTAAGATTTAAATGTCGACACCTCCAGTTAACGTAGCTTCATGTCAATTCTGCTCTCCAGAAAATTGGTGCACATGCCCCTCCAACTTCCTCATCGACAACTGGATTAACCAACCCCCATCTTTCCTTCTTCATCTTGTTCCTCATTCATTATACCCTCCCCCTTGTACCTAACTGTGGAGGCCCTACAATAAAATCCATACTAATATCTTCCCATCACACCGGTCCTGTGTATTATGGGTTTCATATGCTCACTGAAGGAAACCAGCCGGAGTGTAATAGATCAAGTAAATTTGGCTCTGCTGAACACAACGGAAACATTCAGCAACATTATAGGTTTTGCGGATTTTATGGGCTGTTTCTATACCTCGGACCAATTCAGATCCTACCCTTTTTGACATATTGTAAAAGCCTTTGATATGTTAAATTCAATGCACCATGCATGTCCCCCTATCGTGGCTGTTATTGGAAACATTCAGCTGTAATAATGAAAGTAATAGATTAATGCGATGGAAAAATCCTTCCTCCTTGTAAAATAGCAAGATATCCATCTGGAAGCTGAAGCTGTCCTCATGTTTATACAAGGATAATCGATATATTGTCTATAGAGATTCACTTTTTTCCAAGAATCCACTTAGATTCGATGAAAACCGAAGGGTTTCAGCCCGCCCACAATACTTATCGAGTTGCCCATATTCAATATTTTTTACCGTGTGGTTAATCTCTTATAACTGGCAGTCGGCCGCTTTAGTTCATTCCACATCCTTTCTTGTACTCAATCTACAAAATCAATACCCCATTAATATTGTTTATGCGATAAGCTACATCTCTGGAATATTCTCCCCCGATTGAGAACCCGAAAAATATGTTCAAAAGTTATAAGATAATCTCTATTTCTTCATTCTTCTCTAATTTGGAATTTGTTATATCTTCAACTATTCTCATTAGGATGTATTTGTGAGTAATAGTGGGAGTAGTAATTTTAGAAAAAAGATTTTAAGTAAAATTGATTTCTGAAAAATGATTTTCAAATGTTTAAAATTAATTTTGTTCCAAAAATGATTTTAGAATTACCGAATTATATTTATGTATCATATAAAATCAATATTTCAGGAATATTTGATCGGTATGGAGGTGGCAAATATATAATTGTATATTTAAAGTAGAGAAAGAAAATTAAAGATTGAAGAGAACATAGTCTCTTTCAAAATAATAATAATAATACAAGGACCAATAAATAATATTGAAAAATATTTTTTAAAAAAAATTATTAAATTATTATAAATATTATACTCGTAAGTATGGTCAGTGTCCATAGCCACATGTCCACCCTTAACTATGTAATTCACCTCATGCTTGTCAAATTACCTATAAATAGTTGGATTTTGTCAATTTTAATGGACACCGAGGAATTCCAATAACGTGTGGAGAAAGTGTGAAATTTTGAGATTTTTCATCTTTATCTTTGTTATTTTCTTGTTGAATATTGTATTTCTGAGATAGGTGTTCCAATTAGTTTTTACAACAAAATCAATATCACATTTTTTTTAGAGATATCCACACATGAGTAGCATAACATAAAATTATAAAATTATGTTTCCAAATATAACAACTTAAATAAAAACAAAAAAAGATGATAATTAAATTTATGTTATGTTTGTAAGGGAATAAAGTACTAGCATTTTGTTTTAAATTATAAAATTACTAAAATAATTATTTACAATTACACCAAAATATTATATTTTTTCTTTATTAGTGACAGACTATGACAGAGTTAGCGATCGTGTCACAGAAAGTAGTCTATTGTTCGTCGACTGTTATATTTTGATATATTTGTAAAAAAGTTGTTCATTTTGTCATATTTGAAAACAACTCTTTTAGGAGAAAAATTAATGAAATAAAACATTGGAGCATTTTCAAAGGTTCAAAATGTAGGAAAGTTTTCAAACACAAATATTAAAAAATAATTATTTTTTTTTAAATGAGAAATTGTTTATATAACTATATTTAAAATGTTAATTTTTATAAATGTAACAAAATACCAAAATATTTACGGTCCGTGTAACAAAAACAAAAAGTTCATAAAGTCGGTGAAATATTTTCATAAATTTCAAGTTTGTCTTTGATATTACGGACAATTTGTCATTTTTCTTTCTTATTCTTTGCAATATCCATATTTTCTTTTAGATTTCTTCGACTCTTTTTCCAAATTTTCTTCTACTTTATTCATATTCTTTTCTTCTATTTTTTTCATCTTCTCTTTCTTCTAGATCCTCTTCCAAAACATCAAAGTCGTATGAATATCATTTTTATATGATCTAAACAATCTCTTACCTAGTCAACAAAATCGTATTTAGCATGGTCAACACAATCGTTTAGGTTTTAAATCATTTTTCCATCGTTTAAAAAAAACTATAAAATCATGTGGATATGATCTAAATGATTGTTTACATAGTCAACACGATCATAAAGTGTGGTCAACACATTCGTTTAGATTTGAAGCATTTTTATGTTCGTTAGAAAAAACTATACGATTGTATATCATTTTCTACGTGATTGCATATCATGATCGTAGAAGAAAAATTACACGCGAGTATGTGACTGACCAATTAATCACGTGTTTGACTGGGATATTTTTTGTATTTTCTATTGTGGGCTTGCAAGCTTTTTTCGTTTTCAAAATTGTCCAATACAGTGTAATATTTTGCTAGTTTATTAGATTTTTTTAAAAAGAAAACCTATTTAAAATTTCATATGTGGATGGTAATTGAAAAAAAAAAAAAAGTTAAGAATTCACTAAATTAGACTTTTATCTATGATTGTTACTTGAAAATTAGAAAATGACGAGGTCAATTATATAATTTACTCTAAACCCTATAAAATCCTACAAAAACCGATTATTTTGGCAAGAAAAATTTTCAAATAAAAACATGATTTGAAATCATTTCAAATTTTAAAATCCTTCTCTTTTATGTGATAACAAACAACGAAATTTATTTGAAATCTGTTATAAAATAAAATCACTCAGAATTCCGAGGCTTCAAACAAAGCTTTAACGAGATGTTGACTGTGCATAGTTAAGTTAGGTTGGTAATTATTATTTGGAAAGTTAGAATGTCTGTGTTTGGATCTTTGGAGTAGTGAGTTGAGCTAAGTTAAAAGTTTGTGTAAAGTTATGTTGACGTATATGTGGTGCGTTTTTTCTAAAACATAATTGAGTTTGTATTGAGTTTTTTTTTTTTTTTCCTCCAAATGTACACTACTTTTTCTATAAAAAAAAAATTACTAAAAAATGCTTTTTTTTCTTCTATTCCTTCAAATCTAACAAAACTTCTACCAAGTAAACATATATCATACTTTGACACCTTATATTTCAATAAAATGAACATTTTTCTCTACTCCCTAACCTTCAATTTTGAACTCTCACTTAATTTTAACTCCATCATAAATGTTAGCTAAAAAGAGAACAATTCCTATCTTGTTTCGTTGTTTGTCCACTAGTTGGAGGAAATGTGCAAACGTCTATTTACGTGTTCACAAAAAATAGAGTTATCACTAACGGTCTCATTATAGGTGGCCTTCATCGAAGTTGGTCTCTTGATTATATGTTAGTGTTGGTTGCCAGAGATGGTTGTCATTGAAGTTGATCATCCAAAGTGATATTCATCGAAGTTTGTGGTTAGAGGTGGTTATTGGAGCCTAGAGTTGGTCACCTAAAGGTGGCTGCTCAAAATATGTCAATGGAGTTGCTTGTGCAAAGGTAGTCATTAGAGTTAGTGACTAGGATTTTGGTCGGAGGTGGTTAGCGGAGCCCCAAGTTGGTTGATGAAATTGGCGACACGAAGGTAGAAGTCGAAGTATGTCACTGAAATTGCTTGTGTGAAGGTGATCATCAAAGTTGGTCATATAAGCTCAAAGTTGTCGGAGTATGTCACCAAAGTGTGGTAGTGGTAATTGTTAATGGAGGCCAATGGGGGAAACCATTTAAAACATTGAATGGACGAAGAATTGGAGAGAGTTGGAGTAAGTTGGTAAAATAACCAACTCAATTCCATCAACAAAATTAGCAAATTTAATTTTGTAAATATTTTATCAATTGCTATTTTTAAAGGCATCGAAAGCAAAATAATTGATTTTGAATAATATAAATTATTTTAAATGATATAACACTATAAATATTGTCAAATGAATAGAAGTATTAAATGAAAATGTTCCTAAATTTGTAAAAGTTTTGAAATCCAACCTCTCACAATTTTATTGTTGTCTTATGATAAATAACCTTATAAAATATTTATTCTAAATGCAAATATAGCTATAAAGTTTTACACCCTTATTTGAAATTTTTGCATATATCACCTCAAATAAAATATCTCATACTTTTTTAAAACCAATTAAAATATCTAAAATTATCACTTTTAACTTTAAATGCTTTTTTTTTTTTTTTTCAAGTATAGAGCATCAAGTGGTAAACATATATATAACATAAATAAAACGTAGTAGAACATCAAGTATTGAAGAGTGAGCATTAAAGCATCGAGTGAGTATCTAGTATCTAGTATCTAAAATATAACATAGAGAATATAATATAAAGCATAGAACATCAAGTATCGAGCATTAAGTACAATAGATCGTGCATCAATTAGCGTTTTTCAATTATAAGTGTACTGCAAATTTATAAGGATGAATTAGTAAATTCACAAGATGCTAGTGCAAGCAGAAGTTCATTTTTGAGTCACTTCTAAAACTCTAGTCATTTTTATTAGATAGGCATTCAAATGATGTTACATCCATATGAATCACTCCTCATATTCGTCTTCCATGAATTATTTTATAAAAAAAGAAAAAAAAAGCATTAAGCATTAACAACTACTCTAAATTGAAATGTTGATACTTCTATTTCTATTAAAAGCAATGATTGCAACACTAATAAAAATGGGTTTATGAGAGCTTAAAGAAGAAGTGTGTTAGATGATTATAGATAAAAGGTAAGATTAAAGTTGGATAGTTCAAAAATGAAATGGACAAAAAGTTAGGAGTGGAGGAGATATTATATATTTGTTGTACCAACATATTATTTGTCCTTTTGGCTCCCCATTCTAATAGCAATGATGCCAAAGCTATACTTTCAAACTTGAGCTATACTTTCAAACTTGAGCTATACTTTCAAACTTGTACTAAAGTCAATTTGTATGGACTTGTGCATTCATGACTTCATCAATCACAACAATTACTTCCCTTTTCTTTTCTTTTTCTTTTGTGTAATAGAGATGTTTATAGGTGAGGATAGTGATTTCTTATCCTTTATCTCTCTTTTGTTAAATTATAAGTTTAACCAAAACCATTACATCCCATATCTATATATGATTATAAATATCATCTTTCACCTTTATATGAAATAGGTTTTTTAACTTTTCAACAATGTCTAACATAGCATTGACACAATATTGAACATTGTTTTCAAAGTTAACATATAATTGAACTTTGTGTTTTATATGTCAATATTAAGTAACTCTCTCTTTCTCTAAATTTAGCCGCATTTTTAATTCAATTATTTATTTATTTACATTGTTATTATTTCTACCTTTCTTTTATGAATTTTGTTAGTGTTGTAAATTTAATTGCATTTATTGTCAAATAGTGATGAGAATGGTAACAGTAACAAGAAGCAATGGTAATTTAATCTTCATATATTGAATTGGATGAGCTTTGTGAGATGATGATGAGAAAGGCACATCAATAAAGGCTGCCTTTTTCTTTGTGTATTGCCCATCACATACTTCCCATAATTGGTCCCCTCAACCTCAACCTCAACCTCAACCTCCCAACTTCCCAACTTCCCTTTTTTTTTCTCTCTCTTTTTTCTAACAACTTGTACAAATCCTTTTTCTCTACCTTTTATCATTTCAATTCTTTTACCTTTTTCTTTTTTTCCCTTTTCCCAAAACAAATTCTATTTCCCTTTCTCTAAACCTTGCTTGGTTTAGGGTAACATGAAGCACTAATATAATATATCAATATAAATAAGAAGAGGGAGATGAAAGACGAAAGGGTATTGACGTCGAGTCAAGAACAAATAGAGAAGAGTTTAGTTGTACATTGAAGTAGAAAAGGGGAAGAGAAGAGGAGGGTGATTGAGGTATTCACACATTTTTAAAATTTACGAGTATTTTTACAAGGAATTGCTAAAACTTGGTGTCGTTTTAAAATTTGAACACTATTTTTAGGACTTTTGAAAATTGACAAGGCATCAGAAAATTCTTCTATTACAATCAAACAAATAAAAAGGTTTTGTATTCAAACCTTCACCAAAAAAACTTTCTTTTCTTTGTTACATTGTTGTTTATTTTTCACGGTGTTCGCCTTGGGATCTATTGTACTATCCAAAATACACACTTTTCTGCCTTTCTATTATTGTCTTTAGTCCCAAGCCGATCCACAAGTTTCTCAAGTTTTATCTCTTTGCGTTTATGTTTGAGATAATTTTTCAAATCTCTCCATGAGAGTGACAATTTTTCAATTATTGTTGATACCTAAAAAGATTCACTTAAGGTCATATTCTCAGCATGGATTTACTTGGATTTCCTCGACCTGACTAGTTACAGTTCTTGAATCCACCAGTAATCCATAATTTTTTCCACCATTAATTTCTTTGAATCAACATAAATTTTCAATTATTTTGGCACGCATTACCCTCTACACAACAGAAGTTTCGGGTCCCAAATTGGCTAACTTTACTGACGAAGATATGTCTATTTATTTTGGAGAATATGAGGCGCTAGAACTTATCCACAATGGTTCAAGAATTCAATGGCCTGCAAACCTTCAAAACCGATAAGCATGAACGCATGGTTGATATTAATGACTCATCATTCCTTCAGTCTTCCTATCTTGTAAGTATGCGCTGATGCTACTTATTATCTCGCTGTGGAAATGTTTGAACTGTGCAATCATAGAGTCCATATCAGTTTCAAGAAATAGTTTGGCTTTTACCAAGATATACCTAATGATATAGAGGAAATGTCACTTGTGATTACATCCAAATAACACATATATATCGGTGGAGATATGCACGAGGTGCAAATCTTTATTTGGGTTGTTCTTGCTTGCCCATACGTTAGAGTCTTGCAAGCATGTGACAACACGATTTAGAAATTGGTGGACAACAAAGCACAAGACATATTTTAAGGATAATAGACACCATTTGGTGAGCACCCAAACTACTCAAGAATTGAGGGAGTAACCTAGGTGGTAAACATATTCATTTGGTTAAAGCAATGGCTCCTACCCTCCAAAAGGAGGCCAAGGAGCTTAGAGATGAAAGTGATGGTAGCAGAAGTGATCGATCATTGCAAGAGACCTTCGAAGAAAGCAAAGGCATTAGGTGATGATTTCTATGGAAAGGGTTTGAGTGCTCTGAAAATTCCTAAAGTTTCGACACTACTAGTTCACATATTTTTCTTTTCTTGTATTATTATTATTATTATTATTATTATTATTATTATTATTATTATTATTATTATTATTATTATTATTATTATTATTATTATTATTATTATTATTATTATTATTATTATTATTATTATTATTATTATTATTATTATTATTATTATTATTATTATTATTATATTATTATTATTATTATTATTATTATTATTATTATTATTATTATTATTATTATTATTATTATTATTATTATTATTATTATTATTATTATTATTATTATTATTATTATTATTATTATTATTATTATTATTATTATTATTATTATATTATTATTATTATTATTATTATTATTATTATTATTATTATTATTATTATTATTATTATTATTATTATTATTATTATTATTATTATTATTATTATTATTATTATTATTATTATTATTATTATTATTATTATTATTATTATTATTATTATTATTATTATTATTATTATTATTATTATTATTATTATTATTATTATTATTATTATTATTATTATTATTATTATTATTATTATTATTATTATTATTATTATTATTATTATTATTATTATTATATTATTATTATTATTATTATTATTATTATTATTATTATTATTATTATTATTATTATTATTATTATTATTATTATTATTATTATTATTATTATTATTATTATTATTATTATTATTATTATTATTATTATTATTATTATTATTATTATTATTATTATTATTATTATTATTATTATTATTATTATTATTATTATTATTATTATTATTATTATTATTATTATTATTATTATTATTATTATTATTATTATTATTATTATTATTATTATTATTATTATTATTATTATTATTATTATTATTATTATTATTATTATTATTATTATTATTATTATTATTATTATTATTATTATTATTATTATTATTATTATTATTATTATTATTATATATTATTATTATTATTATTATTATTATATATTATTATTATTATTATTATTATTATTATTATTATTACTACTACTTATTACTTATTTTATTACTTATTACTTATTACTTATTTCTATAGTCACCTTTAGATGATCATCTTCAAGAGCTTGAGCAATGCAACGATGAATCTTTGACACGGCCTCATGTTGTGGATTTGGCCATTAAAGAAGTTGGTACCTAAAAACTACTAGTTGCTGAACAAGCTGAACAATCATGTGCTCTCCTCGAGGAGAATCGACGTGGTAAGATGAAAGTGAATGAAAAAAATGTTAAAAATTTGAATCCTCCATCTAAAGGAAATGTCTGCCCTAAAGAAACTTCAGAGAATGTCATATCCACACATGCTCTTCTCCAGATTTCTAAGTTGTCTTTAAACACTTCCAAGAAGCAGATGGTAGGACACCCTGTGCCTTCTCATGGGTTGGTGAAAAGATAGTTTCAAACATACTTCAGAAAACGACTTTATGCATGTGAGAGGACATTCAAGACAAGATCATGTGCACTCTTTTTAAATATATCTCAAGATTTAGACAAAATATAACGACGATACTTTCGAGAATTGCGAAGATCTATGCAGACAACCTAACTCCTTGTTGAAGAATATTTAAACAATTATTTTAAGAGGGTAGACAATTTCAATGTTGTACAATCTTCGTATTTTGCGTAGTTGTCGTCGACAGACAAAGCTCATCAATTAGACAAGAAGCCTTAACTTTGATAAACCAATTACGAAAAGATGCCAAAGTTATTCAAGAGAGGGTTGCACAATTGGCTTTGGAAAAGATGGAACTAGAAAGCAGCTGACTTCAAAGTATAAATACTGAGTCTAAACAGCTATCTATCTTATCTTGTGAGAAGAACGAAGACATAGACAAGAAAGAACTAGAAGTTGCAAAGATCCAGAATGAAGTCAACACTCCGGCTATCAAAGAAGAAGTCATCGAGGCTCTAGCTACAGTTCATAAGAGTATGGAGGCTACACACGAGGAATTTAAGAGCTTCATGTGGAAGATTTGACTTTGCTCCCCTTCCCTTTTTTTTATTCGTTTTCTTTTTTTAATTTCAGTAAATACAAAACTTTGCTTTAATGATAATGAAAATTTCTTATTTCATGTTGCTTACGTACCATTTACTATGAGATTAAGTCATAATGTCGCTTACTAAACTTTTTTCTTGCACATATAACTGAACTTAAAGTTAACATTAAGCTGCCTACGTACCATTTTTATAACATTGAGATCAAATAGTTTGATTGGTTTTTTTTTTTTTTTATCACTCACCTTTTAAGCTCGTGTGGGTTTGGAGATTATGCAGTTTAAGCTCTTGCGATAAAGAGCTTTTTACATAATGACGTTACACATAAAATGTCTTGAGAATCCTATCATTGATTGGGGCAACTTTTAATCTATCTCGATCAATAATCTTGTATACTTCATTTGTGTAAACTTCTTTGACAATGTAGGGTCTATTTCATTTCATTTAGGTGTGAACTTATTCCCTATATACCTTATCGTGATTATCGATCTTCTTATAGCAAGGGATTCCTTGATGACAATCCCAACTTTAGGAAACTCCATCAATTGCTTAAGAATGCTCTACGCAATGACAGAACCTTGATTCTGCTCCTGGATGATTTCCCTTGAACACTGTGGGTACAGGTCCTAGTCTTGTGTAACCGTCGCTTGCAATAGAAGATGTGCAAGTGTCGCTTATAGAAGATTTGGATTAAGCTTTCTTTATTGTCATTGGTTTGCTTGTAGATTTAGATGATGAGAGAGAGATAAGAGGTAGAGATATCCCATCGAACGTGTCAATTTGACCAAACAATATTTCTAATATTTGATCCTTTAATTTTCTCTCGATTGAATGTCTATATGTTTGATTTGAGGAAGCTACATCACATAATGTTTTTCTTCAATCTTGGAGGGTGGTCGAGGAGAGTCTTCTTGTTCTTAGGAGAATTCTCTTTAAACTCGAGAGTCTTCTTGTTCTTGGGAGAATTCTCTTTAAACCCTATGGAGTAAAAATTTCTATCTCCACAGATGAGGAGGACTCTTCTATTTATAGTCCTCTTATGGGCTTGGACTTTGTTGATCCATGGATCAGACTCATGGATCCAATCACATATATTTTTGTCATATTTAGCTCTTAGGCTAAAATTGTACAAATAAATAATATTTAATTGAACCTAAAATAGTTAACTTTAACTTGAACCAACGATGAAAATGCGTGGCATCATCCTTATGTCAACACATGTCAACTTTTAATTAGTCCTAAATTCAATTATTTGTACTTGGTCCAAAAATTCTTAAACCAAATATCATATCCAACATCATATTTGAAAAGGCAACAAAATTCAATTATTTGTACTTGGTCAAAAAATTCTTAAACCAAATATCATATCCAACATCATATTTGAAAAGGCAACAAAATCTAAAATTACACACCTGTTTGTAGCTCACTTTTCAAAACCCTATACTCAAAAGATAAATATGATTGAATAATTGATAATTTTCTATCCAGGAAGAATAAATTAGTAACAAATAACAATTAAATGGTAATTCTATACCAAGGACATTGAACTTAACAAAACTATTTTGGCAAATAAATGTCTATAATCTAAGGTGTGAAACCATTGTTATCTTAGACAAGATGGGGGTTTCATATGCTACAAAAAGAGGGATACCACCATATGGGCGAGCCATGGCTGAAGAAGTTTAACCCAGTTCTGACCACCATGCCAGAGAGATCTCCTCCAAGTTGTTGCCTAAGACTTCAAACTCTGTATCCCGATTCCATGCTGCGAAAGAACTCCGTTTTCTCTACTGCTAATCCTATCTGACTATTCGACTATTCCTGCAACAGCAACAAACATCAAGACTGATCTTGTCCGCGGAAGTTTGTTAGATAGAGGGAGGTGTCCATACATGAAAAAACTTAACGAAACTCATCGTGGAAATCATAATCGTCCTCATCATCTTCGTTGAAAATGGCACTGTAAAATACGTAAGGATGATCGATCATTTCTGCCAAGGTGAGACGTCCATCTTTATCTGCATCAGCCTGTAAAATAAAGACAGAATGAAGATGTTAATCAACAGATGTAGTTGCTCCCTCTGGAAGATGAAAATATTTTCCAGGCCTAGTCTAATTCTAGATCTTATGCCTTATGGTAATGTTTTCTCATTTAGAAAACATTTGCAAGAAAGTTCTTCCATGTAAAATGATAAGATAAATGACGTCATACTATATCTTATGTTCTGAGGCTGATAGAGAACACTTGGTCTATCTTATTAAAATCAATGAGGACCATAATAACATTAACAATTATGCTACCGTTTATTGAGTTAAAAGTCAGATGCAATAGATTCATAATGAAATCTGATAAAGGAACTTCCAAGAGAATAACCATTCAGTCCACAAAGTGCAAACAGAAAACAATTGGTGTAATGACTGCGTTTTAATATGACCGATTTTACTACTCGTAAAATGAATTTTACACAATATTACTTATATGTGATGGGTGGTCGGTCAAGTAAAAATTAAAATAACTGTACAGAGTATAAAACAATCCATGGACAACCCAGCAAGCTCTCACTGATAGAGGAAAAGAAAGAGTAAATTGTTTCTACAACCATACATAAGAATCATGAGATGTTTGTTGATGACATTAATATGTGCCACAATATCCAAGCAATATCTCAATCGTAAAAGTAAAGCTAAAAAATTCATCGACTTGCATATGGGTTTTAAGATTCGTTATGGATGAGTACCTGCTGTATGATATATTCTGCCTGTTGTTTTGCATAGTAATGCTCTGATGGGTGAATTTTTCCAATTATAGGTAACAGCTCTTCATTAGACAGGTGTCTATGAAAAACAAAATACAACACACAAAATAATCCTTAAAGGTGTCAAATAGGATACAAAACTGTAGAATCATTGCTATAATCTTTTAATGAAACCAGACCCGTTCCTAGTAGATGGGTATATATTGGTTAGTAGGTGCCAATAGGTTCTCTCTAAGAATTATCTTTGGTTAGGATTAGGAGAGATGGGGAGCTCTTGAAATGTCTGTAGAATTGTTATTTATGTTCTTTTTAAAAATTACATTTTGTCAAACTGATTTTTATCAATTTTTTGTTTCTTTAATCTTTATTCAAAACCACAATTTCTTGGAGAGAAATGAAGAACATAGAAGGGCACTCAAGAGGATAGAAAAGAGAAAAAAAGAAGCCCAATCCCCGACAATAGAAAAGAGAGTTCAACCCTTCCTACAATAAAGGACTCCAATCCAAAGAATGATCCCAAAAGATCAAGACAACATATAAATACAATTTGGTTTTACGATTTGGTATGGAAGCAAAATAAAAAAATGGGATTACAATGCCTGGTTATGTGAACAATCATTGGCAGTCTATCACATTCTTTTATTTACTCCTGGGACAACCTAGTAGGCCACTCATATTATTTCTAGACCTATTCCTAAAGCATGATTGGTGACATCATAATTTCCTGCAACTTTTCCATCATCGTGTCATAATTGACATTTTTTGTCACTTAGCTGGAATGACGGAGGTTATGAGATCTGCTTGCTCATTAAATATCTAAGTTACTAATTCTCCGAGTTTGGCATTTTAATCTTCAGCACCAATTAGTGCTTGTATTTGTGTTCTCAAAACATGCCTTTTCTTTTCTCTCTTTTCTTTTTCAGGTTGATAGTTTGGTTGAAGAGTTTGCAGATATAAATCGTAAAATGGAGAAAACAGGAACATTCACTATGGATAAGAAAAAGCTCCTTCAACTTGTTGGAAAGGCCAATTCAAATTTAGCAGATGTAATTCTCAAAGTTGGTCTTTTTGAGAGGTAAAACCCCGATAGTTGGTATTGGACTTATAGTATATTGGTCTAAACAGATAGCTGTCTTTTTATTTTATTTATTATTGTTTTGAAAAGGATACAATATAAAAAACTGTTCATTAAGGAAATGCAAAGAGACTTGCAATGAAGAAACTAAAATGTTTGTCTCATGGCCAATCCAAGGGGTAATGGCAGCGCGCATAGCTCTAGAAAGCGGCGGAATAAGAGACCACCCACAACGCAGGACATTCTTAAAAAGGAAGACCATCTGTCGTTAAGCATTCTTATACATCGTTTACTCGGAATTGTGCAGATATAGGAATAGTCTGGTTCCTCACAGTAAGAGACTTCCTTGCGGAAGTTTCCCATCACATAAGGAAATGAAAACAAGTTTCCCATCACGTAGGGAAATGAAAAGAGATATACTCAAAATACAAACCAATAAGCAAACAAAGTAGAAGAAAAAAGATCCTCAAAACAAATAAAGAGGCAAACAAAATCCAGTAAACATCGCTTGGAATTAAGACTTCATTGATTTATGCTAAAATAATATATTTCTTGTTTATTTCACAAATAGAAAGATTTTACTTAAATAAAACAACTCATTACAAAAAAGGAAAAAATAAATTTGGCAAATATTATACAACCAACACAATAAAATATAATACAATAAAGGAAATAATCAACATTTCCCCTCAAGCTGGTTTGAAGATATCAGTCATTGCTAGCTTGTCAATCAGTTTGTTGAATTGCCACTTTGGAAGGCCTTTAGTTAACACATCTGCAATTTGTTCTGTTGTCGGAAGGTAGGGTATGCATATTACTCCCACATTGGTCTTTTGCTTTATAAAGTGTTTATTGACTTCAGTATGTTACGTCTTGTTATAAAGGACTGAATTGTGGGCAATGGAAATTGCTGCCGTGATACTGCATGAGCATTGTTTGAGTGAATCCCAATTCTTCCAACAATCTTATTCATTTACACTCACAAATGCGTTGGGTTAAAGCTCTAAATTCTGCTTCTGCACTACTTCTTGCAACAGCACTCTGTTTTTTACTTTGCCAAGTAGCAAGATTTCCTCCAAGGAAGGGGCAGTAACCAGATCTCAGTCATGCAACCTGCCCAATTAGTATTAGTGTAAACGTTAACATTAGATGATCATGTCTTTGAAACAATGTGTCTTTTCCTCAAGTACCTTTCAAATACTTAGGATTTTATTCTATAAACGGCATAAAAGTGAGTTGGTCCAAGAGCATGCATGAACTGACTTTTGATACTAATTGCAAAAGCAATGTTAGGACGTGTGGGAAAGATATATGAGTCTTCCTACAAGTCTCTAGTACTTTTCTCTTTCCTTTATCTCATTCTTGGTTGCAACTTTCAATTTCAAATTCTGCTCAATGGGAGTTTCTGCTACCTTGCAACCAAGTAAACCTGTCTCTTTTAACAGATCAATAATATTCTTCCTTTGTTTGAAAAGAATGCCACTTTTGGACCTGGCAAACTTCATGCCTAGGAAGTACTTTAAAGTTCCTAGGTCCTTGATCTGGAAATCATCTGCCAACTTTTTCTTCACGAAAGTTTGTTCTGTCTCATCATTGCTTGTAAGAACGATATCATCAAATTAAACTATCAAAATCATAACCTTGTCATTTCCTGTATGTTTGTAGAATATCATATGATCGACTTGGCTTTGACTGAATCCATAGCCCGTGACTACTTTCTCGAATCAAATCAAGCTCTAGGAGACTGTTTGTTCCAAGGAATATACAAGCGTTCAAATCAAGCTCTAGGAGACTGTTTGTTCCAAGGAATATACAAGCGTTCAAATCAAGCTCTAGGAGACTGTTTGAGACCGTATAATGATCTCTTTAACTTGCAAACTTTGTTAATCCCGAGATCTACCTTAAAACTAGGTGGCAAGTCCATAATTACCTCTTCTTTCAGTTCCCCATTGAGAAAGACATTCTTAACATCCAATTGATAAAGAGGCCAATCAAAGTTAGCTACAACAGACAACAAATTTCTAATAGAATTGATTTTGACAACTGTAGCAAATGTTTCTTGATAATCAACTCCATAGGTTTGAGTAAACCCCTCAGCAACCAATCCAACCTTGTACCTCTCGACACTACCATCAGCTTTACATTTTAGCGTAAACATCCACTTGCATCCAACTGTTTTCTTTTCTTTTCGTAGTTCAAGTATATCCCATGTAGAATTCATCTCTTCCATCACTGCTAATTTCCAATTCAATTCATTTGGGACCTCTTGTATATTCCTCGGAACAAACAGGTTGATTATTTTGGATGTAAAGGCTTTATGATTGTGAAAGTTTACGATAAGAAAGATAGTTTGCAATGAGATATTTGACAAATTTACTGGTACCTTTCCTGTTGGCAATTGTAATATCAAGATCAGAGACATTAGACAAGGAATTATGAGAAGAACGGGGAGAATTAGACGAAGTAAAAGGAGAATGTATGTTACCTGGATCTTCATAATCATTTATCGGGGTATTAGTTTGGTTTTGTGATAGATCATTCTCAATTCCTTCGAGTCAAGTTTCTTTTATTATAAAGCTGTAGTTCAGGTTTTTACTTGTCAAGTCAGTCTATAGTGGTTCTCCCCCTGAAGAACTCTCCACACTTGACGTCAAGAGTTAGCTCATAACTTTGGAATCAATGGTGTTTGGGATAGGTTAAGTGTCCCAAAAATTATCTTAAGGTTGGGGACTCCCTCTAAAGAGAATTTTGGCTAAAAAAAGGTTGATTTTCCAAAAACAGACATATCCATACTCTCAAAATACCTTTTAGTCGAAGTGTCAAAACATTTGTAAGCCTTCCTATAGGAGACAGCCTACAAAAATGCATTTAACAGCTTTAGGATCAAGTGAAGTACGAGTAGAGTTGGGATTATGAACATAAGTAGTGCAACCAAATAATTTAATTGGTAAGTCAGAGAAAAACCGAACAATAGGAAATCTTTTTTTAAAATTATTTAGAAGAGTTTTTAAATTCAAAACCTAAGAAGCACGAACACCGACACGAGATACGACACACCAGTTTTTTAACATATAGGATACAACATGCATAGGACACGACATGCAGAGGACACGTTCTTTTTTTAATTTTTTTGGTAGGTAGTTGGAGTAAAGGAGCCACTAACCTATCAAAACGGACTGCAATATTCCTCCACCACTGTTTCTTGCTTGATTATGAGAAATTGCCCACAAACTGAACCTTGGCATGATGAGCCAAATCGGATCAACAATCTTCGTTTCATATCATTCCAATTCAAAATTGGTTCTCGTTTGTCTGTGGCTTGGTACCAATTGAGAGCCGCTGCTTCGAAGCTAATGCTCCGCTGCTTTGAAGCTAATGACTGTCACTGTTAATTTTTTGGAATCAGTAAGTTTATGGATTTGTAAGTAACGATCGGATTCATTGAATACTGACATCTCAAACTTGTTTAATTTGCTATGATCCTGTTCACCCTCATTATTGTCTGAATGCATTGCTCCTATAGCCATAAATAGGTTCCACTGTGTTTGCCACTGTCGTATTCTTAATTTCCTCATTCGATTCCGAATTGGAAGGGCGATCTGACAATCCAACACCAGAAACTAGAGAAGCCAATAATGTTTGAGTGTCATCTGCATTCCTTCGTTGTTGTTCCAACTGTGCTATAAGGATAAAGCGTTGAACAATCTTAAGCAAGTGCAAGCAGCGTTTCTTCAATTTGTGGTAACTTCTGAACATCTACTTAAATCCTGGCAATTTCAAAATCAGTTACGCCTAACCGTTCTTCAATTTTCTTCTGTGCCACCTTTCCTATCATCCCCAGGTTGAGGGCTCTTATACCAGTATGATAGTTACTAAAGTAAAGTTCTTCTATTATAGATAATTTACTATTACATAGACCATTCCTCCCACACGAGAGAAACCCAAACACTTCAAACTAAAAGACTGTCTACCCATCTGCTAACTTAACTTCTTATTTAAACACATAACATAGCAACGGTAACATAACTTCCTTCATAACCAACTACTAACCACCTGAAGACTGAAACTAGTCAAGATAAATGCCCAAAACTACCCAAGATAATCATTCTTACTGTTGGATGATTCTCCCAACTCAATAATAACTACTTCTTTGCCCTTTTTGCCCCTGCGAGCATACTGATGTATAATCAGTGGCCTATCAAATACATTTTGCTTTTTATTTTATCTAGAGCCTCTTTAAAGCTTGGATTACGTCTTATGTGGTTTTCGCAGTACTTGGCGCCAGGATAGTACTATTGTTCAGAAATGTATTTGACATCCTAACAGAACCAAGATCATAACATAGAAAAGTTTGCCTTTCAAGCTTGATATAAGTAAACAAAAATATATACATTCTTACCTTCTTATTATTATTAATATTCGTGCATAGAAAATTCGATCATAATATTGCTTTAATTGGTAGAATTTTGTTATCTTAGTGCTCTTTTATGTCTTTTTCCTTTGCCACTCAGATCAGAAATTGCGTGGAGGGATGCAAAATATGCTCAAATATATGAGTACCTTCGGGAAGAGTACGAGGTCACCCATCGCGTTGGGAATCTAGATTTCAAATTGAAGTCTGTGGAGGTAATTTCATTCTATTCCATTCATTCCTTCAAAGTGGTTTTTTCCGTATAGTTGAGCCTCTTCTCTTGAACGTTCTTCTTAAATATCGTGGCAATAGCCAACTTGAAAGCAATATTATCTATTTTTGGTTATATGCAATGGAAAATGTGTTGAGAGGACGTGTAACCTCGTGAAAACTTTCGTATTTTCTTTAGTATTCTTTTTAAGGGAAAGAAAACCAATTTATACTAAATGTTGTATTAACTAAATCTCTCAACTTTCACAAGTGAATGAATTTAAATCCTTCATTCTTATTTCATTTTAAAATCGTTAAATCGTTAATGCATAATATTCACACATGTACAAGGCTTTAAATTCAAGGATTGGAACGTATTAAATCAAATGGATACTAGGAGCTTCTGATTAATTTTATTGGTTTTATCATATTCTTGTCCACTCTTTCTTCACTTATTTAGAAAAAGTTACATAACAACTTTTCCTACTGCTTCGGTAGAATTTTAGGAAAAGAATTTTTTTATTTAACAGTTTGGATGGTGGATATTATTTCGTGGGTATGAGCATTATTATCCCTGGACATTTAGATCCCAATGTTCAAGAATTAAATGTTTATTTTTTTTAAAGAAGAAGAATAAAAAAAATTAAAATATTGACATCAATATTCTAATCCGTGGTGAAGGGACGTGGTCCTATCAAAAGCTAGCTACTATTGTAGGAGAATCAATTCATAGTTCTTCAAGGAGTGAAGTTTTGAGGACTCTCTTTATTTAATTAGTTTAGAATGTTTCTTTAAGAAATTGGTTCTGCTAAATTGTTTCCAAGTGTTTGTGCTGTCCATCTGAAGTTTGTGTATTCTGAAGCTGACCCAAAATAATGCAAATGAAATCAGGGAGTGGTGTGTGTTCCTTTTCCAAAAGCCGAGCTAAGGAAAAAATAATCAACATTCTCATTGTGATTTCCTTATTTAAATCTTTAACCTAGATTCTTCCACTTATATCATACTCACTGGAAGGAGGTTCTTTTACTTTTATGGAAATGATATTTCTTGAGATAGAACAGTGTTTAATTCTTCTCTAATAAATTTGCACCTTCCTTGAAGCATAACATTCATTTTCTTCAAGAAGTCCTCCAGAATAGGAAATCAGATCTCTTGGAATGGTGCATCATTGGCCTATTGAGCATTGAAAACATTATATCATTATATGAGATTGTTAAGGATTCAACTCCCATGCAACTCTGATTTGCCAGCGTCGCGGATGCAATTTTTGATCTGCAATTAGTAAAGTCTAATTTTGTTTTTTGTTGTACTAATTATTTTATCATAAAGATAATAATCTGATTTTCTTATATTTTTATTTGATCCTCCAGCTCTCCATATTACATTATGCTCATGTTGTCTTACATTATTGCATTATATATATAGATGCGCATAAACATACAACTATTGTAACTCGAACAAAATTCAGTTGGAGAAATTCATTACTATTTTACCTTCTAGTTTTCTTTTATGTAAATAACTATTGAAAAGTTTCCTAAAGTATGTTGATGTTGAGCCATAGCAAGTACTTTTAGAAGATGCAACTTATTCTCTCTAGGGAGAGATTCTTGAAACTGATCACAGATACAAAATTGTGTACATTTACAATAAGTTTAGGAATATTGTAATAGGTAGCAAAATAAGTTGAGATATTTTGCAAATGTGTCTTCCAGATTTCTACTATTGCAAATATGAGAAAGAATTCAAGTTATGATTTTGGTTATTTCTTTATATCCATTTATCTTCTTGATGAACCTAAACAAAGTTCCTACTTTCTCTTTTCTTTTTTTTTTCCATTTGCATGCATGATCTTTTTCTCCTCTCAACATTTTTCTTCTTCGCAAGTGTGGTCTCAATCCTTATTTTCTTTGTCTTGACCATGATCAATAACTCAACTTTGAGGCGGTAGACGGTGTGGTGTTTGAGAAATTGTCAAGTGATTTTTATTATCTAATATGAAGTGTATGATAACATTCTTAGATCTATAAATTTACAAATTATTTACATCTGCAAACCTTTTATCAAAATAACAATGGACAGCAACAACGAGACAGTCAATTAATACATTATATAGCAAGTCTTCCATTTCGGGGAACAACTAACTATAGTCAAATTCATCACCATCTTCTCACAATTTCTGCCATTTTACAACAACTCCATAGGTCTTCCGCAACATTCCAAGTCAGTAGCTAATCTTAAGTACAAAAGTTCCTATGAGGGAGGCATAGTAGCTCTAAAATTTCTCATCCCACAAAAGTGTGTGTTGACGGACGATTAGAGAATTCGTCCAAGGAAAAGACTTAGAATTTTGAGGATTCATCTCAAGTTCAGTAGAGTTGTAATTTTCCTGTGTTTTTTATTTGATTGAATTTATTAATGAAATATTTCGTTTATAATCACTTTTTGGTTCACTGTGGTTTACACGAGATCTTTATAGAGAAATTTAATTTGTGAACTCCAACTTGTATTAATAATGTATTTATGTTGATTTGATGCAATGAGTCATTTGATCTCCTGATTCTCTCTCACTTAGATGCTTATGCTTGATTTGAGGAAGGAGAGCACGTGACGTTCTTGAAGTTGGAGTCTTGAAACAAAGTTTGTATCTTCAAATGAAGGGAACTCCAGTATCTATAGAGTTCTTTAGTGGCTTTTATGAACTTGAGTCTGGTTGATTTATGGACCAGAGCTAAATTAAATTTATTTTTTTGGCTCGATTGAATTTTAGTCTTAACCGAGTAAATAATATTAATTAAACTAAAATAATTAATTTGATCCAAACATGTGTATCATCCAAATTAACAAATTTATATTTTTTTTCAATTTTAATTTGGGACACATGTCAATTTTTAATTAGTCTTGAATTCAACGATAATGCGTGATTGATCTAAAATTTTTTATTCTACAACTATAATAGTATTGGGGAATTGCCAAAAATAGGCCAAAAATGGGGTAGAAAAAGAGTTTTAGGATTGATTGTAAAAAAGTTGAGATTTAGGACAAATTTTGGGTAGAGGGATTTAAACCCGAGACCTCTTGGTTCTAAGTACATACATACAGGCGTTAGTTGAGCTTGGTTGACAATTTCTATACTTTTTTAAGTAACAAATAATTGGAGAAATTTTGTGGCTATATTTATGATTTTTCTCAAAGAACTTAAGGATCTTTATTTCCATTTCTATATATTGTGGGAATTTTTGCAGACATTGATATGGGTGAAACAAAGAAAGTAACCGAACAAACTAATATTGGACAGTTGGAGTTCAGCCCTGCACGACCCTTTGACAAAGCCCTTCCCTCACTTCTAGCCACCATTGTCCATTGTTCACACCTAACACAACCTAGTGGTAGCATGTCACTTCCTCCTTGCCAGCCAGTTCACCCCAGCCTGTAGGTCAGTCAGCCTGTTATAAAAGAAAAAAATCAATTTTTATGTTCTCCCCCAACCGACAGTGAGCTTCACGGTGACATCTATTCTAATCTACACTGACTTTCACCCTACTTCGACCACAACCAGACTTTCATAGTTAATAGGGTGGTAATTTTGCTGGTTTCGACATTATGTACATGCATGAGTTTAATCACCCCTCCCTCCTCTTTTCCTTTTCAGTTATGAGATTAAAGTGAGGGAATGACAAGAGAAGATCATGAACCAACGAAAATTACAGGTAATTATTGTTTTTCTTTTTTTCCTTAACTCTTTTTAGCCTTTGGAAATATTTAGCAAAGAACTCATGTATGATCTGCATTGAGACCGTTCTTGAGTTGCTTTCATCAGACAAGTTTATGAAGTTCTTGTTGTTGGTTTGTCATGATTTTGTTTCAATTTTTCTGGGAAACTAAGAGTTGTTACTCTTGATTTTTTTTCGAGTATTTCTCAGTCTAAGAGTAATTTATCACTAAGCACATGATTTTGTTGGTAACATGCAAGATACAACCTGAATGGAATATCAAATACCATAATGTATTTGTCAGATCATGCAAGACAACTATACAAGCAGATAATTATGCTTATAGTAGCAATCGGCAATAAAATTATTTTTAAAATTTATTTCAGTGTTCTAATTACCTTGTTATCCTAATTCCTATCTTCTTTCGCCTTGCAGATGTGTTGAAATTTGTTGTCAGAATCTGTTTGAATGATGAACTTCATGCATACAATTGTTGTGGTTGTCACAACTGGAATCTATTAAACAAAATCAAATACTTGATAATAACTACCTCTCCACACTGTTATGTTTCTTGTTTTTTCGTTTTCAATAATTTGATCGGTTTTAGACTTTTGATTTATTTTCAATTAGAAGTAAATGAATGAAGGAAAAAGATAACAGAAAAAGTTGATTTTACTTTTACTATCATTTTCCTATGCTTTTTAGTTTATGGGGATAGATATTTGTTGGTGTTCCTTTTCTTAAGTTAGAAGAAAAAAGTTGGGGCATAACTTTACATGGACAATCAAGTCATTTTTTTTCTTAATTTGTGTCTTTTATAGCTAAAAGAAGAAAACTTAAGAATTACATATAAGTAGTATAAAGTCCTAATATAAGCTTGATAAAAAAATTTCCTTTAATTTTTACTCTGTTTATAAACTTATGAGGTTACAAATTGCAATATATTTTCTAATACCATATTATGAATAATTTGGATAGCTGGTTGTGTTTGAAAACTGTATCTTCTTCCATCGTCATTGGTTTATCGTTGCTTTCTTTTCATTTTTGTTAAATTTCAACAAATATCAAGTTGATGTGACTTTTATTGTAGGATATGGGTAATGTTTACAATTTCAAGGATTAGAACTTTTCGTTTATGTTGTTTATCAGACCTTCTATACATCTCTACAATTATATGATCTTTATGGTGAATACATTGTGCAAGGCCGTATATTATAAGATCAATACTGTTTTTTAAAGGAAAGAAAAATATATAATGTGCTACACACCAAATTTTCTTCAAAGAAAAAAAAACAAATTAAATATGTTCCATACTTTCTTTTTGTAGTTTGTGATCCTAGCTAAACTCAGGTTAAAGAGTTATGTTTATATTTGTATATTTGAATGGAGTTAATTGCAAATACAACGATTAGATACAAAATATTTGCATATGTAACACATATTGTATTGCTAATATAAATATATCACTCATAGATTTTGCTATAATTATACTTGTTTAAACATACTAATACACACTTAATCTTCTTAGTTCAATAATGGTATGGAGTGGAACAAACTTCCTACGTTAGGATAAAAGGGTCACACAAATTACCTTCGTAGTAAACTTACTTTTGACATTATTCATTTAACTTAGGGTAAGTATAATGGATTAGCAATTTTATGAATAATAATTAAGTATATAACAATATCTTTTAAAAATTGTAAATGTAGCAAAATATATTTGTGATAGATTTATATCGTTAATAGACTCTTATGGCTTATAAGCGAATGACATATGTGATTTAAAATAACTGCAGCAATTAGTTTAAAATGTTGTTATATATCTACGAATTTCTTAATTGTTATATTCATTTGTCATTAGTTGTATTTAAAAGGGATGACCAGAAAAACATTAAAACAAGAGGTTTACTTTTGATAAAAGAAAATTTTAAATTTAAATTGCTAAAATAGCAAAATGTGCATGTCTAAGTGAAAATTATTCAACAATAATCACGGTCGAACTCAAACTCCCAAAAACAATGATTACATTTATTCCCTAATTTGCTAATTCATTTTGGATTAGGTTTATTTTTGACAACAATAAAAAAATTGAGGTGTGGAACAATGATATTATAAATGCCAAAGAGTAGTTAAGATGCAAAATATAAATTTATATTTGCAATATTAGGTCAAAATGAATGATAATTTAGTTAGATTTTTGTCAAATAAATAAAAATGTGAACCATACCAAAAGCAAATATAGATGCTTTTTTATTATTGAATTTTCATAGAATAAATAATAAAAAAAAGTAGAAAATATTTGCCTTTTAACTTTTTCTTTTTTAATTTTCATACAAAATATTTAATCCAAAAATTAAATAACTCTCCTCCACGGTCAATTTTCTTTTCCCTCTTCTTCAACCTCAACGGTCTCTTTTATTTCAAATTTCTTTCCCCTTTTTCTTCTCCATCGGTTTACTCTGCCTCTCATCTCCCCTTCTCTTCTTCGTCTTCCTCAAACCCTGCGATTTCCTATCTCTCAAATTCCGTTTCGCTCTTCCTATACCTCCAAAATTTCGCTCTTCCTCTCTAACGTGAAGCAGCCAAGAAACTCTATCTTGCGACATACCCATCTCGTCGATCCACCACTTTCTTCTTCTTCTAGCCTTAACGGTGCCGAAATCAAGGGCGCAGACCCCCTCGGAAACCCAAGTCTTCCAAAGAAAATTCTCCACCGTCAGATCGGTTTTCGATTCCAAATCCTGAAGAGCCCGCTTCCACCTAGGCCTCCCTCTTCTAACCCGACCGTTCCTGAGAGTTCGCTATCACATACTGCTTTTACCTGCAATCCCGATCCAAGGTAATGCTAAAATAATGTTGCTAATATCTGGAATATGGTATTACTGAATTTAGTAAAAATAAATAAATAAATAAAAGAAGTATACCTGTAACAACTAACAGTTGTGAGCACTGTCGGAAAAAGGCAATGAATTTGTAAATCGAAGTGCAGATAGTTCTGTTGTTTAGGATGGAAAAGCATGAGTATCACGTTTCTATATTCAACGGACTGGTACTTGTAAAATTTAGGCTCATAATCATTTTATTGTGCAGAGACTGGCAGATGGTTTAAGTAGCTGGTTCCGGAGGCAGAAGCTAACAGGTGCAGCTGGGGAGCGCTTGAAGGAAGCACGCAATATCAACCGATCACTCTCACAACTCGGGTAACCGATCAAAACTATTGGGAGATATTTCAAATTTCATTTAAGCAGTGATCTTTCCAATGATTTTTTTCTTTATTTATTTTGTAATGTCAATTAGTTGGCTAATTATTTATCAGAATGCTTGTTGATATCGCTGCATGTTTTATTTTGTAATGTTTGTACTTTTTAGTTGTGATTTGTGAATATGCTAGGATTGATTTGATTTGCTCTTCTGACTGTTAAGATCGGAATGATGTTGCTCATCTGAAAGAAGGCAGCATCATGTGCTTGAAGACTTGTGGAGTATGGAGAGTGAATGGTCAAATTTGAGGAATCGTATCTGCTGGCTTTGTAGTCCAAACAGGTTGTCTGGCTAACTTTCTTTTTCTCATTTTCAACCAATTAGGATAGCTGTCATGTTTTTTGAATTCCTTGCCATTCTTGAGTAGTAACTTGCATTTGTTTATTAAAAGGTTTTAATTAAGATTATGGTGTTCATAACTTTGTAGTGTCACACTAAATAACTTAAAAGAGTTAGTTTGACAGTTGACAAACATGATAGTAATGTGATAGTGAGTGCAAGGGTAAAAAGAGCTGCTTCTGTTGGGTTAAAGGGATGTTTGTGTTTTTTAGTGTGATGTGTTTTGTTTTCAAGTTCGTTAGTAGACGTATTACTTAATTGAGCATTTTGATACCATAGCCAGTGTAGGGGAAGATGAATGGAGGGTGCTATGAGACTAGTTAAGACTTATATGTATCCTAATTTTAGTAATATATAAAATTGAGAGAATTTCCTTTGATTTTCAGGAACAATGATGAATAATCAATGAAAAATGAATGAAAAGGTTTATCCATGCAAGCTTCAAACCAAAGTCAAGGATATCGATCCTTCCAGGGGAGTCCAAAGTTCCAAGATTGTTTATCCATGCATCATTTTGTCGATCTACTAAGATTAAATTGTCTCGTTGTAGTTGCAAGACTGGAACAATAGACGGCAGTTTACACCACCCAGTGACTTCCATGCTGACGCGATGAATGATTATTTCATTTCACAGGTAATTGTTCTCAATGAATGTTTTGGTTCTAACGACCTGCTATCTGATCGTAATTCTAATTATTTACTTGGCCTTGTTTCTTTGTAGGCAGTGATAGAAAATACCAGAGCAAATGATATACACAAGCGAGTTCCCTTTTTAGTACCGTTTACTAGCAGGGTTAAGATTTTCACTGTAAGCAAGTTATTTTTTTGGTTTCCTTATCCACAATATTGAATTTCTTGGACGACTGTTAGTTATAGAAATATGTAAGATATTTTTTATTTATGGTTACTTTCTCTATAACTCATTTCACAGACACAACTAGCAGCAGCTAGGCAAAGGAATGGATCTCTTGCTGTTTTTGCCAGAAACCGGTTTAGAATTCGACGAAATCATATATTGGAAGATGCTTTCAGTCAGATGAGTGCATTGTCTGAAGTTGATCTTCAAGGATCGGTAATTTCAGACTTCCATGATTTATGAAAAATGAAATTGTTATCTTACTTTTTTCTATCTTTTTCTTTGCCCTCGTGAAAACGACCCCTTCCCTCTTCTGCATCCTATAGTTGCAGAGTTACTTGTAATTGTTTATTAGTTTTTTCTTGTTTGTGTTGGGTCAATTGCTTCACTTTTCTGCATGCAGATACGTGTGTCTTTTGTTAATGAATTTGGAGTTGAGGAGGCAGGAATTGATGGTGGTGGTATTTTTAAAGATGTCATGGAGAACATTACACGGCAGCCTTTGACGTGCAGTATGGTTTATTTAAGGTTATCACGACATTCCTTATTATTAGCATGGCATGGCTTTGTTAATCCTGTAGTATTATTGGATAACATGAAGCGTGATGAGACAGCCATAGTTGTTTGAAATCGCTTTTCAAAATAAAAATAGTTGTGAGATCACATTTCAATATAAAAATTGGTTGCTTGAAATCTATTTCATAAAATTTCAGTAATATGTGGGTATGTATTGTTCATTTTTTCTAATATAAGTTATTTTCTGCTTGGTAATCCAGCAAATTGCTGACCATTTGCTCTACCCCAATCCTGGTTCGGGAATGATACATGAGCAACATCTCCAGTTTTTCCATTTCCTCGAAGTTCTTTTGGCAAAGGTATGGCCATAATTCCCAATCATACATGGAATTTACTTTGGTTGATTAGTTTTTTCTTTTTTTGGATAAGGATATCCTGGTCTTGGCCTTATCGTGGAAGATTCTTATATATCTTTCACCCCATACTTTGGTTGAATTTTGGAACATTAATGTATCGCCTGACATTCATAAATACAATGTCATAATTTGAAATCTGCTGTCTTCCTACATTATGCATGTTTTTCTGTTATTGAAGTTGCTGCCCGGTTGTGCTAAAAGTTCTCAAGCAGTCATGCTAAAAGATCTCAATCACATTAAATGATTTTTGACAGGATGTTGTTGTTTTACCCTTCTTCCTGTAGGTCATGTTTGAAGGAACTCTTGTTGATATACTTTTTGCAACATTCTTCTTGAGCAAGTTAAAACAGAAGTAAGGTTTTTAAAGATTTACTGTCTTACTGTTTTGTATTTTGTGCTGATCCACTAATCGTAGTATTGATGGTCATGACAATGACTAGTTGCAAGTTACTTGAATTTTTAGGGTTCTAAAAATCTTACATTTTATTATGGGTGCACTGCCTACTAATGAGATTGTCAATTGCTAACTTCCAAATGTTGAATTTGGGATTTCCATGCTACATTCACTTTCTTGATCTGCAATTACAGAGCTACTCTATACTGGAATAAAGTCTCATCTGAACTGTACATTGCTTTTGATGCTGTAATTGCAAAGCTAGGAAATCTTTATGTATAATGCCTTTTTTTTTATCATTTATTAATGAAAATGAGAAGCCTTTTTATAGGCTGGAGATTACAAGAGTTGTTAAACTAACTTGGGGTTGAGTTAGTTTACTTATAACTAACTCAAGATACAAAATTGTTAATTCAAATAACTAATCCTAAACTATAAAAATGGTAATTCAAACACCTCCTCTAGGATAAAACTCAAGAAACATAAAGAAGGGGGATGTTCTACATTAGCTTTTGTCAAGGCTTTAGCCAAAATTTTATTTATCAACTGTGGGGGAGGATTTGAGAGCTCCCCAATCTCTACACACTTCTCTAATGAGAGTCTATACCAAAATCAAGATACCCATACCCTTCCACTCAAGAAACTTAAGTAATTGCTTAGAGAAATAACAAAATACTTGGCCCCACTCTAACAAACACATTCCTAAGGGCCCACACAAATAGAAAAATACCAACTAACTCTCAATCATTCTTTCTTCTTCCTATTCTTGTCTCTACGGGAATACACCTTTACTATGGGAGGTCTATCATTACCCGCCCCCCAAATAGCCACCTTGTCCTCAAGGTGGAATTCAGGAAACTGTTTCTTGAATAAGAGCAGCTTGTTCCCACGTTGCACTTTCAAGTGTCCCCTCACTCGAACGGATCAAAACTTCTAAGTTGTCCTCCTTTTCTATTGTTTTGCGAACTCCCAATACTTCTACCGGAGACACTTGCATAGACAAATCAGCAGCCAAATCTTTTGAAATTGGGAATAATGGCCTGTTTGAACCCACGACCTTGCGAAGAACAGAAACATGAAAGACCGGGTGTATAAGCGATTCCTTGGGAAGGGCCAAACGGTATGCAACGAAACGAATTCGTGCCACGATCATAAATGAACCAATGAATCTTGGGGCTAATTTGGTGTGCTTAAAACGGCTGAGAGAGGACTGTCGGTAAGGGCGTAACTTCACATAAACCCAATCATGAACCTCAAACTGCACCTCCCGTCTTTTAGCATTAGCATATTTGACCATTCGCTGCTGTGCTTTCAGTAAATTGGCCTTCAAAACGCCCAAAATTTCATCTCTTTCTTTCATCAAATGGTCTACTTCATCATTCACCCGGCTCGAGCCCTTCACATATGGTAATATAGAGGGGGGTGGTTGCCCATAGAGGGCCTCGAAGGGGGTCATCAATGTGGCTGTACGGACTGTTGTATTATAGCTTAATTCAGCCCAAGCTAGCCATTTAACCCATTGTTTAGGTGTGTTCATAGAAAAACACCCTAGATACGTCTCCACCCCTCGATTGACAACTTCCGTTTGACCATCTGTTTGGGGGTGGTAAGTGGTGCTTCATCTCAACTGAGTTTCCAACAACCTCCACAACTCTTCCCATAATAGACTTGTGAAAATACGATCACGATCCGACACTATACTTCAGGGGCATCCATGCAAACGAATAATCTCTCGCATAAAAACAGCAGCAACCACTTTTGCACCAAATGGATGTTTCAAGGGGATGAAATGTGCATACTTGGAAAGAAGATCCGCAACTACCAATATAACATCATAACCCTCGGATTTGGGGAGGCCCTCAATAAAATCCATACTAATATCTTCCCACACACGGTCCGGAATGGGTAATGCTTGAAGGAAACCAGCCGGAGTTAAAGACAAGTATTTGGCTTGCTGACACACGGAACATTCAGCAACATAGGTGCGGATATGGGCTTTCATACCTCGCCAATATACCTCCCTTGCTAGCCTTTGATATGTTTTCAATGCACCATGATGTCCCCCTATCGGGCTGTTATGGAACTCAGCTAATAATAAAGTAATATTAGGTGAATCCTCCTCCTTGTAGCAAATATCCATCTGGAGCTGGCTGTCCATTTATCAAGGATAATCGAATATTGTTAAGAGATTCATTTCCAGCCACTTGATCGATGAAAACCGAAGGGTTTAGCCCGCCCACAATACTTACGAGGCCCAATTCAAATACCGGTGGTAATCTCTATAAGGCATCGGCCGCTTTGTTTTCCAATCCTTTCTTGTACTCAATCACAAAATCATACCCCAATAGTTTAGCGATCCATCTCTGATATTCTCCCCCGATAGCCCGTTGTTCAAGAAGAAACTTCAAACTTTTCTGATCTGTACGCACCACAAAAGGCTTACCCAATAGATATGGTCGCCATTTTTGAACAGCCAGCACTATTGCCATAAGCTCCCGTTCATAAACAGCCTTAAACCTATGGGTAATAGGTAAAGCTTGACTGAAAAAGGCCACTGGTCGTTGATTTTGCATTAGGACAGCCCCAATACCCACACCCGAAGCATCAGTTTCCAGCACAAAACTTTGTGAAAAATCAGGAATACCTAGCATCGGGACAGACATCATTGCTGACTTTTAACTGCTGAAATGCGTTCTCGGTCGTCTCATTCCACTTAAAGTTACCTTTTTTAACAGTTGTGTCAAGGGGGCAGCACAATAGAACCGTAGTTTGCAACGAATTTCCGATAATACCCCGTTAGCCCCAAAAAACCCACCTAGCTCCTTCACGTTCTTGGGTGCTGGCCATTTAACCATCGCTTCTATTTTTGTTGGATCCGCTGCCACCCCCTCTGAAGAAATAACATGGCCCAAGTATTCAATTTTGTCAACCGCAAATTGGCATTTTTTAAAGTTGGCTACCAGTTGATGAGCTACTAGAGTTTCCAAAACCATTGCCAATTGGTGCAAATGCTCGTCCAAGGACTTGCTGTAAATTAAGATGTCATCAAAGAAAACCAAAACAAACTTGCGTAAATATGGGCGAAGAACATCACTCATGATTGATTGGAATGTTGCCGAAGCGTTTCAACCCAAACAGCATCACAAGGAATTCATAGGGCCCCTCGTGGGTTCGAAACGCTGTTTTGTGAACATCGGCTGCCCGCACAAATAGAAAAATATCATCAGAATGCTTGTTTTTCTTTATTTATTTTGTAATGTCAATTAATTGGCTAATTATTTATCAGAATGCTTGTTGATATCGCTGCATGTTTTATTTGTAATGTTTGTACTTTTTAGTTGTGATTTGTGAATATGCTAGGATTGATTTGATTTGCTCTTCTGACTGTTAAGATCGGAATGATGTTGCTCATCTGAAAGTAGGCAGCATCATGTGCTTGAAGACTTGTAGAGTATGGAGAGTGAATGGTCAAATTTGAGGAATCATATCTGCTGGCTTTGTAGTCCAAACAGGTTGTCTGGCTAACTTTCTTTTTCTCATTTTCAACCAATTAGGATAGCTGTCATGTTTTTTGAATTCCTTGCCATTCTTGAGTAGTAACTTCGCATTTATTTATTAAAAGGTTTTAATTAAGATTATGGTGTTCATAACTTTGTAGTCACACTAAATAACTTAAAAGAGTTAGTTTGACAGTTGACAAACATGATAGTAATGTGATAGTGAGTGCAAGGGTAAAAAGAGTTGCTTCTGTTGGGTTAAAGTGATGTTTGTGTTTTTTAGTGTGATGTGTTTTGTTTTCAAGTTCGTTAGTAGACGTATTACTTAATTGAAAATTTTGATACCATAGCCAGTGTAGGGGAAGATGAATGGAGGGTGCTATGAGACTAGTTAAGACTTATATGTATCCTAATTTTAGTAATATATAAAATTGAGAGAATTTCCTTTGATTTTCAGGAACAAGGATGAATAATCAATGAAAAAGGAATGAAAAGGTTTATCCATGCAAGCTTCAAACCAAAGTCATGGATGTCGATCCTTCCAGGGGAGTCCAAAGTTCCCCCTTATTTTTCTCCATTTACTTTGATTTTCAAAAGCTTTTAGGACAGAAAAAGCAATTTTTTGAGTGGGTGTGGGTAATAGCTTGCTTAGCTTGCATGTTTAGTGTAAACTTGGGGGTTCAAATTTTGCCCAAATTTCAAAATTTTTCAGAATTCTTTCCATACAATAATGAGCATTATACCTTCTTAGCTTAATTAGATCTTGCATAAAAAGCATGATTGGCAACCCTTGAGCACTGAGCTCGGGTTTATGATGTGAAATTCTGAATTTTGATGAGTATATGTGCTGCAATTTGAGCATAAGCTGCTGTCTTTTTTGTTTTAAGCTCCTTTTAGCTATTTCTTATTGAGATGTGAATGCATGATTGAGAAAATGGTATGTGTGTTGTGAATGCTTGATTGAATGTATAATAAATAAGTGCATGGATACTTTTCTAGCTTTGTCTTCCTTTGTTGCTTTGTCGTGACTTACCTATGATGCACTTAGTCCAAACCTAGCCTAGATAGAGTAAAAAAGGATAGGAGGCTCTCTTTAGAAACTGGGATGGTTTTAACAAATTTGTCTTGTCAAACATGAGTTAGAAGCCTCTTGTCTAGCCACAATGAACTAAATCCCTTTAGAAAAGGGTCGACATTAACAAAACTTATTGTCACTTCAAAGGGAGCAATCAAACTTAATTAGTAACTAAATGTAGAACCATAGAAAGGTTAGCCCACCGATTCTAGCAAGGCCTAGTTACCACATTGCATACCAAAGAAAGAAAAGAGAGACTTGACAATGCAAAACATAAAACAGTAAGACAATCAAGAGCTATAAAAAAATCAAACAACATATCCAATATACATTAGAAAAAGCCCATAAAAAATGGGGGAAAACTTCACTTTTGGCCTAACCAAAACCAGACTATCTACTCTTAGCGTTCTAAACATAGCATCGAGTTTGATGAGGGCTTTGAAAAGAGGAGGAGTCCTCCCCGATCCACATTAGGGGGAAAACAAGGCTTGTTGTCACTTCGAAGGGAGCAGTCAAACTTAGCATTGAGTTTGACGAGGGCTTTGAAAAGAGGAGGAATCCTCCCCGTTCCATAGTAGGGGGAAAACGAGGCTTGTTGTCACTCCGAAGGGAGCAGTCAAACTTAGAAACTAAGTTTAGAACCATAGAAAGGTTAGCCCACCGGTTCTAGCAAGACCTTGTTACCACATTGCATACCAAAGAAACAAAAGAGAGACTTGCAAATGCAAAACGTAAAAAGGTGAGACAATCAAGAGCTATAAAAAAACAAACAACACATGCAATATACATTAGAAAAATCCCATAAAAAAAAGAGCCAACTTGGTTCGGTCAAGTAGAATGTGTTGAGTTCCCTAACTATCAGAGCTTTTAGCAGAAAACTTTACTTTTGGCCTAACCAAAACCAAACCACCTACTCTTAGCGTTCTAAACTTAGCATCGAGTTTGATGAGGGCTTTGAAAAGAGGAGGAATCCTCCCCGATCCACATTAGGGGGAAAACAAGGCTTGTTGTCACTCCGAAGGGAGCAGTCAAACTTAGAAACTAAGTTTAGAACCATAGAAGGGTTAGCCCACCGGTTCTAGCAAGACCTTGTTACCACATTGCATACCAAAGAAACAAAAGAGAGACTTGCAAATGCAAAACGTAAAAAGGTTAGACAATCAAGAGCTATAAAAAAACAAATAACACATGCAATATACATTAGAAAAATCCCATAAAAAAGCAAAGATCCAACTTGGTTCGGTCAAGTAGAATGTGTTGAGTCCCTAACTATCAGAGCTTTTAGCAGAAAACTTTACTTTTGGCCTAACCAAAACAAACCACCTACTCTTTAGCGTTCTAAACTTAGCATCGAGTTTGATGAGGGCTTTGAAAGAGGAGGAATCCTCCCCGATCCACATTAGGGGGAAAACAAGGCTTGTTGTCACTCGAAGGGAGCAGTCAAACTTAGCATTGAGTTTGACGAGGGCTTTGAAAAGAGGAGGAATCCTCCCCGTATCCATAGTAGGGGAAAACGAGGCTTGTTGTCACTCCGAAGGGAGCAGTCAAACTTAGAAACTAAGTTTAGAACCATAGAAAGGTTAGCCCACCGGTTCTAGCAAGACCTTGTTACCACATTGCATACCAAAGAAACAAAAAGAGAGACATGCAAATGCAAAACGTAAAAAGGTTAGACAATCAAGAGCTATAAAAAACAAACAACACATGCAATATACATTAGAAAAATCCATAAAAAGCAAAGATCCAACTTGGTTCGGTCAAGTAGAATGTGTTGAGTTCCCTAACTATCAGAGCTTTTAGCAGAAACTTTACTTTTGGCCTAACCAAAACCAAACCACCTACTCTTAGCGTTCTAAACTTAGCATCGAGTTTGATGAGGGCTTTGAAAAAGAGGAGGAATCCTCCCGATCCACATTAGGGGAAAACAACGCTTGTTGTCACTCCGAAGGGAGCAGTCAAACTTAGCATTTAGTTTGACGAGGGCTTTTGAAAAGAGGAGGAATCCTCCCCCGTTCCATAGTAGGGGGAAAACGAGGCTTGTTGTCACTCCGAAGGAGCAGTCAAACTTAGAAACTAAGTTTAGAACCATAGAAAGGTTAGCCGCACCGGTTCTAGCAAGACCTTGTTACCACATTGCATACCAAAGAAACAAAAGAGAGAATGCAAATGCAAAACTTAAAAAGGTTAGACAATCAAGACCATAAAAAACAACAACACACCAATATACATTAGAAAAATCCCATAAAAAAGCAAAGATCCAACTTGGTTCGGTCAAGTAGAAGTGTTGAGTTCCCTAACTATCAGAGCTTTTAGCAGAAAACTTTACTTTTGGCCTAACCAAAACCAAACCACCTACTCTTAGCGTTCTAAACTTAGCATCGAGTTTGATGAGGGCTTTGAAAAGAGGAGGAATCTCCCGATCCACATTAGGGGGAAAACAAGGCTTGTTGTCACTCCGAAGGGAGCAGTCAAACTTAGCATTGAGTTTGACGAGGCTTTGAAAAGAGGAGGAATCCTCCCCGTTCCATAGTAGGGGGAAAACGAGGCTTGTTGTCACTCCGAAGGGAGCAGTCAAAACTTAGAAACTAAGTTTAGAACCATAAGAAAGGTTAGCCCACCGGTCTAGCAAGACCTTGTTACCACAATTGCATACCAAAGAAACAAAAAGAGACATGCAAATGCAAAGTAAAAAGGTTAGACAATCAGAGCTATAAAAAAACAAACAACACATGTAATATACATTAGAAAATCCCATAAAAAAACAAAGATCCAACTTGGTTCGGTCAAGTAGAATGTGTTGAGTTCCCTAACTATCAGAAGCTTTTAGCAGAAAACTTTACTTTTGGCCTAACCAAAACCAAACCACCTACTCTTAGCGTTCTAAACTTAGCATCGAGTTTGATGAGGGCTTTGAAAAGAGGAGGAATCCTCCCCGATCCACATTAGGGGGAAAACAAGGCTTGTTGTCACTCCGAAGGGAGCAGTCAAACTTAGCATTGAGTTTGACGAGGGCTTTGAAAAGAGGAGGAATCCTCCCCGTTCCATAGTAGGGGGAAAACGAGGCTTGTTGTCACTCCGAAGGGAGCAGTCAAACTTAGAAACTAAGTTTAGAACCATAGAAAGGTTAGCCACCGGTTCTAGCAAGACCTTGTTACCACATTGCATACCAAAGAAACAAAAGAGAGACTTGCAAATGCAAAACGTAAAAAGGTTAGACAATCAAGAGCTATAAAAAAACAAACAACACATGCAATATACATTAGAAAAATCCATAAAAAACAAAGATCCAACTTGGTTCGGTCAAGATAGAATGTGTTGAGTTCCCTAACTATCAGAGCTTTTAGCAGAAAACTTTACTTTTGGCCTAACCAAAACCAAACCACCTACTCTTAGCGTTCTAAACTTAGCATCGAGTTTGATGAGGGCTTTGAAAAGAGGAGGAATCCTCCCCGATCCACATTAGGGGGAAAACAAGGCTTGTTGTCACTCCGAAGGGAGCAGTCAAACTTAGCATTGAGTTTGACGAGGGCTTTGAAAAGAGGAGGAATCCTCCCCGTTCCATAGTAGGGGGAAAACGAGGCTTGTTGTCACTCCGAAGGGAGCAGTCAAACTTAGAAACTAAGTTTAGAACCATAGAAAGGTTAGCCCACCGGTTCTAGCAAGACCTTGTTACCACATTGCATACCAAAGAAACAAAGAGAGACTGCAAATGCAAAACGTAAAAAGGTTAGACAATCAAGAGCTATAAAAAAAACAAACAACACATGCAATATACATTAGAAAAATCCCATAAAAAAACAAAGAGCCAACTTGGTTCGGTCAAGTAGAATGTGTTGAGTTCCCTAACTATCAGAGCTTTTAGCAGAAAACTTTACTTTTGGCCTAACCAAAACCAAACCACCTACTCTTAGCGTTCTAAACTTAGCATCGAGTTTGATGAGGGCTTTGAAAGAGGAGGAATCCTCCCCGATCCACATTAGGGGGAAAACAAGGCTTGTTGTCACTCCGAAGGGAGCAGTCAAACTTAGCATTGAGTTTGACGAGGGCTTTGAAAAGAGGAGGAATCCTCCCCGTTCCATAGTAGGGGGAAAACGAGGCTTGTTGTCACTCCGAAGGGAGCAGTCAAACTTAGAAACTAAGTTTAGAACCATAGAAAGGTTAGCCCACCGGTTCTAGCAAGACCTTGTTACCACATTGCATACCAAAGAAACAAAAGAGAGACTGCAAATGCAAACGTAAAAAAGGTTAGACAATCAAGAGCTATAAAAAAACAAACAACACATGCAATATACATTAGAAAAATCCCATAAAAAACAAAGAGCAACTTGGTTCGGTCAAGTAGAATGTGTTGAGTTCCCTAACTATCAGAGCTTTTAGCAGAAAACTTTACTTTTGGCCTAACCAAAACCAAACCACCTACTCTTAGCGTTCTAAACTTAGCATCGAGTTTGATGAGGGCTTTGAAAAGAGGAGGAATCCTCCCCGATCCACATTAGGGGGAAAACAAGGCTTGTTGTCACTCCGAAGGGAGCAGTCAAACTTAGCATTGAGTTTGACGAGGGCTTTGAAAAGAGGAGGAATCCTCCCCGTTCCATAGTAGGGGGAAAAACGAGGCTTGTTGTCACTCCGAGGAAGGAGCAGTCAAACTTAGAAACTAAGTTTAGAACCATAGAAAGGTTAGCCCACCGGTTCTAGCAAGACCTTGTTACCACATTGCATACCAAAGAAACAAAAGAGAGACTTGCAAATGCAAAACGTAAAAAGGTTAGACAATCAAGAGCTATAAAAAAACAAACAACACATGCAATATACATTAGAAAAATCCCATAAAAAAACAAAGAGCCAACTTGGTTCGGTCAAGTAGAATGTGTTGAGTTCCCTAACTATCAGAGCTTTTAGCAGAAAACTTTACTTTTGGCCTAACCAAAACCAAACCACCTACTCTTAGCGTTCTAAACTTAGCATCGAGTTTGATGAGGGCTTTGAAAAGAGGAGGAATCCTCCCCGATCCACATTAGGGGGAAAACAAGGCTTGTTGTCACTCCGAAGGGAGCAGTCAAACTTAGCATTGAGTTTGACGAGGGCTTTGAAAAGAGGAGGAATCCTCCCCGTTCCATAGTAGGGGGAAAACGAGGCTTGTTGTCACTCCGAAGGGAGCAGTCAAACTTAGAAACTAAGTTTAGAACCATAGAAAGGTTAGCCCACCGGTTCTAGCAAGACCTTGTTACCACATTGCATACCAAAGAAACAAAAGAGAGACTTGCAAATGCAAAACGTAAAAAGGTTAGACAATCAAGAGCTATAAAAAAACAAACAACACATGCAATATACATTAGAAAAATCCCATAAAAAAGCAAAGAGCCAACTTGGTTCGGTCAAGTAGAATGTGTTGAGTTCCCTAACTATCAGAGCTTTTAGCAGAAAACTTTACTTTTGGCCTAACCAAAACCAAACCACCTACTCTTAGCGTTCTAAACTTAGCATCGAGTTTGATGAGGGCTTTGAAAAGAGGAGGAATCCTCCCCGATCCACATTAGGGGGAAAACAAGGCTTGTTGTCACTCCGAAGGGAGCAGTCAAACTTAGCATTGAGTTTGACGAGGGCTTTGAAAAGAGGAGGAATCCTCCCGTTCCATAGTAGGGGGAAAACGAGGCTTGTTGTCACTCCGAAGGGAGCAGTCAAACTTAGAAACTAAGTTTAGAACCATAGAAAGGTTAGCCCACCGGTTCTAGCAAGACCTTGTTACCACATTGCATACCAAAGAAACAAAAGAGAGACTGCAAATGCAAAACGTAAAAAGGTTAGACAATCAAGAGCTATAAAAAAACAAACAACACACATGCAATATACATTAGAAAAATCCCATAAAAAACAAAGAGCAACTTGGTTCGGTCAAGTAGAATGTGTTGAGTTCCCTAACTATCAGAGCTTTTAGCAGAAAACTTTACTTTTGGCCTAACCAAAACCAAACCACCTACTCTTAGCGTTCTAAACTTAGCATCGAGTTTGATGAGGGCTTTGAAAAGAGGAGGAATCCTCCCCGATCCACATTAGGGGGAAAACAAGGCTTGTTGTCACTCCGAAGGGAGCAGTCAAACTTAGCATTGAGTTTGACGAGGGCTTTGAAAAGAGGAGGAATCCTCCCCGTTCCATAGTAGGGGGAAAACGAGGCTTGTTGTCACTCCGAAGGGAGCAGTCAAACTTAGAAACTAAGTTTAGAACCATAGAAAGGTTAGCCCACCGGTTCTAGCAAGACCTTGTTACCACATTGCATACCAAAGAAACAAAAAGAGACTGCAAATGCAAAACGTAAAAAGGTTAGACAATCAAGAGCTATAAAAAAACAAACACACATGCAATATACATTAGAAAAATCCCATAAAAAAGCAAAGATCCAACTTGGTTCGGTCAAGTAGAATGTGTTGAGTTCCCTAACTATCAGAGCTTTTAGCAGAAAACTTTACTTTTGGCCTAACCAAAACCAAACCACCTACTCTTAGCGTTCTAAACTTAGCATCGAGTTTGATGAGGGCTTTGAAAAGAGGAGGAATCCTCCCCGATCCACATTAGGGGGAAAACAAGGCTTGTTGTCACTCCGAAGGGAGCAGTCAAACTTAGCATTGAGTTTGACGAGGGCTTTGAAAAGAGGAGGAATCCTCCCGTTCCATAGTAGGGGGAAAACGAGGCTTGTTGTCACTCCGAAGGGAGCAGTCAAACTTAGAAACTAAGTTTAGAACCATAGAAAGGTTAGCCCACCGGTTCTAGCAAGACCTTGTTACCACATTGCATACCAAAGAAACAAAAGAGAGACTTGCAAATGCAAAACGTAAAAAGGTTAGACAATCAAGAGCTATAAAAAAACAAACAACACATGCAATATACATTAGAAAAATCCCATAAAAAAGCAAAGATCCAACTTGGTTCGGTCAAGTAGAATGTGTTGAGTTCCCTAACTATCAGAGCTTTTAGCAGAAAACTTTACTTTTGGCCTAACCAAAACCAAACCACCTACTCTTAGCGTTCTAAACTTAGCATCGAGTTTGATGAGGGCTTTGAAAAGAGGAGGAATCCTCCCCGATCCACATTAGGGGGAAAACAAGGCTTGTTGTCACTCCGAAGGGAGCAGTCAAACTTAGCATTGAGTTTGACGAGGGCTTTGAAAAGAGGAGGAATCCTCCCCGTTCCATAGTAGGGGAAAACGAGGCTTGTTGTCACTCCGAAGGGAGCAGTCAAACTTAGAAACTAAGTTTAGAACCATAGAAAGGTTAGCCCACCGGTTCTAGCAAGACCTTGTTACCACATTGCATACCAAAGAAACAAAAGAGAGACTGCAAATGCAAAACGTAAAAAGGTTAGACAATCAAGAGCTATAAAAAAACAAACAACACATGCAATATACATTAGAAAAATCCCATAAAAAAGCAAAGATCCAACTTGGTTCGGTCAAGTAGAATGTGTTGAGTTCCCTAACTATCAGAGCTTTTAGCAGAAAACTTTACTTTTGGCCTAACCAAAACCAAACCACCTACTCTTAGCGTTCTAAACTTAGCATCGAGTTTGATGAGGGCTTTGAAAAGAGGAGGAATCCTCCCCGATCCACATTAGGGGGAAAACAAGGCTTGTTGTCACTCCGAAGGGAGCAGTCAAACTTAGCATTTAGTTTGACGAGGGCTTTGAAAAGAGGAGGAATCCTCCCCGTTCCATAGTAGGGGGAAAACGAGGCTTGTTGTCCCTCCGAAGGGAGCAGTCAAACTTAGAAACTAAGTTTAGAACCATAGAAAGGTTAGCCCACCGGTTCTAGCAAGACCTTGTTACCACATTGCATACCAAAGAAACAAAAGAGAGACTGCAAATGCAAAACGTAAAAAGGTTAGACAATCAAGAGCTATAAAAAAACAAACAACACATGCAATATACATTAGAAAAATCCCATAAAAAAGCAAAGATCCAACTTGGTTCGGTCAAGTAGAATGTGTTGAGTTCCCTAACTATCAGAGCTTTTAGCAGAAAACTTTACTTTTGGCCTAACCAAAACCAAACCACCTACTCTTAGCGTTCTAAACTTAGCATCGAGTTTGATGAGGGCTTTGAAAAGAGGAGGAATCCTCCCCGATCCACATTAGGGGGAAAACAAGGCTTGTTGTCACTCCGAAGGGAGCAGTCAAACTTAGCATTGAGTTTGACGAGGGCTTTGAAAAGAGGAGGAATCCTCCCCGTTCCATAGTAGGGGGAAAACGAGGCTTGTTGTCACTCCGAAGGGAGCAGTCAAACTTAGAAACTAAGTTTAGAACCATAGAAAGGTTAGCCCACCGGTTCTAGCAAGACCTTGTTACCACATTGCATACCAAGAAACAAAAGAGAGACTTGCAAATGCAAAACGGAAAAAGGTTAGACAATCAAGAGCTATAAAAAAACAAACAACACATGTAATATACATTAGAAAAATCCCATAAAAAACAAAGATCCAACTTGGTTCGGTCAAGTAGAATGTGTTGAGTTCCCTAACTATCAGAGCTTTTAGCAGAAAACTTTACTTTTGGCCTAACCAAAACCAAACCACCTACTCTTAGCGTTCTAAACTTAGCATCGAGTTTGATGAGGGCTTTGAAAAGAGGAGGAATCCTCCCCGATCCACATTAGGGGGAAAACAAGGCTTGTTGTCACTCCGAAGGGAGCAGTCAAACTTAGCATTGAGTTTGACGAGGGCTTTGAAAAGAGGAGGAATCCTCCCGTTCCATAGTAGGGGGAAAACGAGGCTTGTTGTCACTCCGAAGGGAGCAGTCAAACTTAGAAACTAAGTTTAGAACCATAGAAAGGTTAGCCCACCGGTTCTAGCAAGACCTTGTTACCACATTGCATACCAAAGAAACAAAAGAGAGACTGCAAATGCAAAACGTAAAAAGGTTAGACAATCAAGAGCTATAAAAAAACAAACAACACATGCAATATACATTAGAAAAATCCCATAAAAAAACAAAGATCCAACTTGGTTCGGTCAAGTAGAATGTGTTGAGTTCCCTAACTATCAGAGCTTTTAGCAGAAAACTTTACTTTTGGCCTAACCAAAACCAAACCACCTACTCTTAGCGTTCTAAACTTAGCATCGAGTTTGATGAGGGCTTTGAAAAGAGGAGGAATCCTCCCCGATCCACATTAGGGGGAAAACAAGGCTTGTTGTCACTCCGAAGGGAGCAGTCAAACTTAGCATTGAGTTTGACGAGGGCTTTGAAAAGAGGAGGAATCCTCCCCGTTCCATAGTAGGGGGAAAACGAGGCTTGTTGTCACTCCGAAGGGAGCAGTCAAACTTAGAAACTAAGTTTAGAACCATAGAAAGGTTAGCCCACCGGTTCTAGCAAGACCTTGTTACCACATTGCATACCAAAGAAACAAAAGAGAGACATGCAAATGCAAAACGTAAAAAGGTTAGACAATCAGAGCTATAAAAAAACAAACAACACATGCAATATACATTAGAAAAATCCCATAAAAAAGCAAAGATCCAACTTGGTTCGGTCAAGTAGAATGTGTTGAGTTCCCTAACTATCAGAGCTTTTAGCAGAAAACTTTACTTTTGGCCTAACCAAAACCAAACCACCTACTCTTAGCGTTCTAAACTTAGCATCGAGTTTGATGAGGGCTTTGAAAAGAGGAGGAATCCTCCCCGATCCACATTAGGGGGAAAACAAGGCTTGTTGTCACTCCGAAGGGAGCAGTCAAACTTAGCATTGAGTTTGACGAGGGCTTTGAAAAGAGGAGGAATCCTCCCCGTTCCATAGTAGGGGGAAAACGAGGCTTGTTGTCACTCCGAAGGGAGCAGTCAAACTTAGAAACTAAGTTTAGAACCATAGAAAGGTTAGCCCACCGGTTCTAGCAAGACCTTGTTACCACATTGCATACCAAAGAAACAAAAGAGAGACTGCAAATGCAAAACGTAAAAAGGTTAGACAATCAAGAGCTATAAAAAAACAAACAACACATGCAATATACATTAGAAAAATCCCATAAAAAAACAAAGATCCAACTTGGTTCGGTCAAGTAGAATGTGTTGAGTTCCCTAACTATCAGAGCTTTTAGCAGAAAACTTTACTTTTGGCCTAACCAAAACCAAACCACCTACTCTTAGCGTTCTAAACTTAGCATCGAGTTTGATGAGGGCTTTGAAAAGAGGAGGAATCCTCCCCGATCCACATTAGGGGGAAAACAAGGCTTGTTGTCACTCCGAAGGGAGCAGTCAAACTTAGCATTGAGTTTGACGAGGGCTTTGAAAAGAGGAGGAATCCTCCCCGTTCCATAGTAGGGGGAAAACGAGGCTTGTTGTCACTCCGAAGGGAGCAGTCAAACTTAGAAACTAAGTTTAGAACCATAGAAAGGTTAGCCCACCGGTTCTAGCAAGACCTTGTTACCACATTGCATACCAAAAAAACAAAGAGAGACTTGCAAATGCAAAACGTAAAAAGGTGAGACAATCAAGAGCTATAAAAAAACAAACAAACATGCAATATACATTAGAAAAATCCCATAAAAAAACAAAGAGCCAACTTGGTTCGGTCAAGTAGAATGTGTTGAGTTCCCTAACTATCAGAGCTTTTAGCAGAAAACTTTACTTTTGGCCTAACCAAAACCAAACCACCTACTCTTAGCGTTCTAAACTTAGCATCGAGTTTGATGAGGGCTTTGAAAAGAGGAGGAATCCTCCCCGATCCACATTAGGGGGAAAACAAGGCTTGTTGTCACTCCGAAGGGAGCAGTCAAACTTAGCATTGAGTTTGACGAGGGCTTTGAAAAGAGGAGGAATCCTCCCCGTTCCATAGTAGGGGGAAAACGAGGCTTGTTGTCACTCCGAAGGGAGCAGTCAAACTTAGAAACTAAGTTTAGAACCATAGAAAGGTTAGCCCACCGGTTCTAGCAAGACCTTGTTACCACATTGCATACCAAAGAAACAAAAGAGAGACTGCAAATGCAAAACGTAAAAAGGTTAGACAATCAAGAGCTATAAAAAAACAAACAACACATGCAATATACATTAGAAAAATCCCATAAAAAAACAAAGAGCCAACTTGGTTCGGTCAAGTAGAATGTGTTGAGTTCCCTAACTATCAGAGCTTTTAGCAGAAAACTTTACTTTTGGCCTAACCAAAACCAAACCACCTACTCTTAGCGTTCTAAACTTAGCATCGAGTTTGATGAGGGCTTTGAAAAGAGGAGGAATCCTCCCCGATCCACATTAGGGGGAAAACAAGGCTTGTTGTCACTCCGAAGGGAGCAGTCAAACTTAGCATTGAGTTTGACGAGGGCTTTGAAAAGAGGAGGAATCCTCCCCGTTCCATAGTAGGGGGAAAACGAGGCTTGTTGTCACTCCGAAGGGAGCAGTCAAACTTAGAAACTAAGTTTAGAACCATAGAAAGGTTAGCCCACCGGTTCTAGCAAGACCTTGTTACCACATTGCATACCAAAGAAACAAAAGAGAGACTGCAAATGCAAAACGTAAAAAGGTTAGACAATCAAGAGCTATAAAAAACAAACAACACATGCAATATACATTAGAAAAATCCCATAAAAAAACAAAGATCCAACTTGGTTCGGTCAAGTAGAATGTGTTGAGTTCCCTAACTATCAGAGCTTTTAGCAGAAAACTTTACTTTTGGCCTAACCAAAACCAAACCACCTACTCTTAGCGTTCTAAACTTAGCATCGAGTTTGATGAGGGCTTTGAAAAGAGGAGGAATCCTCCCCGATCCACATTAGGGGGAAAACAAGGCTTGTTGTCACTCCGAAGGGAGCAGTCAAACTTAGCATTGAGTTTGACGAGGGCTTTGAAAAGAGGAGGAATCCTCCCCGTTCCATAGTAGGGGGAAAACGAGGCTTGTTATGAGGATTTTCCCTTGGGAAATTATTATAAAAGTGACAAATGAAAATATTGATTGGTTTCTGAACCACTGTGGTGCCCTTGTTTGTTATTTTCCCTTATGTTGCTTTATGCTTGGTTTTCTAATTGATAATATCATCTTAAAGTGTTCTAATTGATAGCACATATCTCTTAGTGTTAGTACTTTCTTACCTTTCTCTCTCTTACATATATAGGGGATATGTTGAGCATTTTCGCTAGCAAGGATTATGTACTTAACAAGGCCTTAGTGGATTAGAGAGTTAAGAAATTTGCATATGCTTGCATCCAGACTGTACACCATAATAGGTAATTAGTTTTTTCCATTTCAACATTCCTTATTAAAAACTTATCCTTTTTAACGTTTTGAATGGAAAAACAGATGTTTGATCTATCATTGTTGATTTTGTTGGCTTTCTATGCTATGATCCTTTAATTGTATATGATATATTTCTTTTGTTGAAAAGTGATATATTTCTTAGATTTTGTTCAGATATATATAATTGACATAAAGGTTTTTTTACCTTCAGCTAACGAATTCAGACTAATCTTATTTATATATATGATAAGTTGTCTTTATTTTTCCTCTGAATTATTCTTACTTGATGTTGTTCTTGATAGAAACCAATTGAGGAATCAACTTTTGGCTGCACCTGTGAACTCTAACACACCTGCAACTCTATTGTTAGACACAATTATTTTCTTATTACAACCTGAACTCCCATGGGTTTGTAAAATTGTTGGTTACTTCCTGGAAAGAAATGCATATGCGTTGATTAGGGATATCACTTTGACAGGGAAGGTATAAATGTACTTCCTTTTTTTTCTACTTGCAAGTGGTTTTTTTTATAGACATTCTGTTTTGCCGTGGATTATCCTCTGCAGGTGTTTTCAGAGAACTAATTCACACTCAAACTATTGCAGGAAAGTGCAGATTCACATTCCAAGAGTTCATTGGCTTCTCTAGAACATCTGCTGTCTCTTTTGAGTTCTCATGTTGGTAAGAAGCCATGTTGTTGCCCACATCCCAATTGGAGTTTCTCCTCTCAAATTCTTACTCTTTACTGTGGCGGACATTCACATTTCACACCTCTCTCTACCCAATGGACAAAGTTGCATGTGTCATCCTCTACTAGGTTTGTGTACCTTGCTGTTTGGATATAATGGCGTTAGTAATGGTTTAAAGGTCATGTTTTCTCAATAACGAGAAACATAACATGCATGTACTTCATTTAAAAAAGAAAAAAAAACTCTATAGATTTTTTTTGAAAAGATCTTTTTAAGTACAACTTGGTGTGGGACATAAAAAATTATGACTATTCTAGCATACAGAATGGAGTTAGTTCCAGTACTCTGGAGTTTTATTAAAAAGTGCCACGAGAATAAAAAATGGTCATCCTTTTCAGAGAAATTGGCATATTTATCAGGAGATGCACCTGGTTGGCTATTACCTTTGGCTGTTTTTTGTCCTGTGTACAAGTAAGATTATCTTCTTTATTCCTGTTCCTCTACTTTTGAATTTCGCTTTAATTCCTCATCTGATGTTATATAATTATATGGTATGTTATAAGATTCGGCATGTCCTGATCACTTCTTTCCTTATCAATCAGGCACATGCTCATAATAATTGACAATGAGGAGTTTTATGAGCAGGAGAAGCCACTATCGTTAAAGGACATCAGATGCCTGATCGTTATTTTAAGACAGGTGAGCTCTTTAATTCCATCATATGTCCAAAAAGATACCCATACCCTCCCACTCAAGACACTTAAGTAATTGCTCAGAGAAATAACAAAATACTTGGCCCCACTCTAACAAACACATTCCTAAGGGCCCACACAAATAGAAAAATACCAACTAACTCTCAATCATTCTTTCTTCTTCCTATTCTTGTCTCTACGGGAATACACGTTTACTATGGGAGGTCTATCATTATCCGCCCCCCAAAGAGCCACCTTGTCCTCAAGGTGGAATTCAGGAAACTGTTCTTGAATAAGAGCAGCTTGTTCCCATGTTGCACTTTCAAGTGTCCCCTCACTCCAACGGATCAAAACTTCTAAGTTGTCCTCCTTTTCTATTGTTTTGCGAACTCCCAATACTTCTACTGGAGACACTTGCATAGACAAATCAGCAGCCAAATCTTTTGGAATTGGGAATAATGGCCTGTTTGAACTCACACCTTGCGAAGAACAGAAACATGAAAGATGGGTGTATAAGCGATTCCTTGGGAAAGGCCAAACGGTATGCAACGAAACCAATTCGTGCCACGATCATAAATGGACCAATGAATCTTGGGGCCAATTTGGGGTGCTTAAAACGGCTGAGAGAGGACTGTTGGTAAGGGCGTAACTTCACATAAACCCAATCATGAACCTTAAACAGAACCTCCTGTCTTTTAGCATTAGCATATTTGACCATTCGCTGCTGTGCTTTCAGTAAATTGGCCTTCAAAACACCCAAAATTTCATCTCTTTCTTTCATCAAATGGTCTACTTCATTCACACCGACTCGAGCCCTTCACATACGGTAATATAGAGGGGGTCGCCCATAGAGGGCCTCGAAGGGGGTCATCAATATGGCTGTACGGACTGTTGTATTATAGCTCAATTCAACCCAAGCTAGCCATTTAACCCACTGTTTAGGTGTGTTCATAGCAAAACACCGTAGATACGTCTCCACCCCTCGATTGACAACTTCTGTTTGACCATCCGTTTGGGGGTGGTAAGTGGTGCTTCGTCTCAACTGAGTTTCCAACAACCTCCACAACTCTTCCCAGAATAGACTTGTGAAAATACGATCACGATCCGACACTATACTTCGGGGGCATCCATGCAAACGAATAATCTCTCGCATAAAAACAGCAGCAACAACCACTTTTGCACCAAATGGATGTTTCAAGGGAATGAAATGTGCATACTTGGAAAGACGATCCGCAACTACCAATATAACATCATAACGCTCGGATTTGTGGAGGCCCTCAATAAAATCCATACTAATATCTTCCCACACACGGTCCGGAATGGGTAATGCTTGAAGGAAACCAGCCGGAGTTAAAGACAAGTATTTGGCTTGCTGACACACGGAACATTCAGCAACATAGGTGCGGATATGGGCTATACCTCAATAGACCTCCCTTGCTAGCCTTTGATATGTTTTCAATGCACCATGATGTCCCCCTATCGGGCTGTTATGGAACTCAAATATAAAGTAATATTAGGTGAATCCTCCTCCTTGTAGCAAATATCCATCTGGAGCTGGCTGTCCATTTATCAAGGACAATCGAATATTGTTAAGAGATTCATTTCCAGCCACTTGATCGATGAAAACGAAGGTTTAGCCCGCCCACAATACTTACGAGGCCCAATTCAAATACCGGTGGTAATCTCTATAAGGCATCGGCCGCTTTGTTTTCCAATCCTTTCTTGTACTCAATCACAAAATCATACCCCAATAGTTTAGCGATCCATCTCTGATATTCTCCCCCGATAGCCCGTTGTTCAAGAAAAACTTCAAACTTTTCTGATCTGTACGCACCACAAAAAGGCTTACCAATAGATATGGTCATTTTTGAACAGCCAGCACTATTGCCATAAGCTCCCGTTCATAAACAGCCTTAAACCTATGGGTAATAGGTAAAGCTTGACTGAAAAAGGCCACTGGTCGTTGATTTTGCATTAGGACAGCCCCAATACCCACACCCAAATCAGTTTCTGGCACAAAACTTTGTGAAAAATCAGGAATACCTAGCATCGGACAGACATCATTGCTGACTTTTAACTGCTGAAATGCGTTCTCGGTCGTCTCATCCACTTAAAGTTACCTTAACAGTTGTGTCAAGGGGGCAGCAAATAGAACCGTAGTTTGCAACGAATTTCCGATAATACCCCGTTAGCCCCAAAAAACCACCTAGCTCCTTCACGTTCTTGGTGCTGGCCATTTAACCATCGCTTCTATTTTTGTTGGATCCGCTGCCACCCCCTCTGAAGAAATAACATGGCCCAAGTATTCAATTTTGTCAACCGCAAATTGGCATTTTTTAAAGTTGGCTACCAGTTGATGAGCTACTAGAGTTTCCAAAACCATTGCCAATTGGTGCAAATGCTCGTCCAAGGACTTGCTGTAAATTAAGATGTCATCAAAGAAAACCAAAACAAACTTGCGTAAATATGGCGAAGAACATCACTCATGATTGATTGGAATGTTGCCGAGCGTTCAACCCAAACAGCATCACAAGGAATTCATAGGGCCCTCGTGGGTTCGAAACGCTGTTTTGTGAACATCGGCTGCGCACAAATAAGAAAATATCAGAATGCTTTATTTATTTTGTAATGTCAATTAATTGGCTAATTATTTATTCAATGCTTGTTGATATCGCTGCATGTTTTTATTTTGTAATGTTTTTGTACTTTTTAGTTGTGATTTGTGAATATGCTAGGATTGATTTGATTTGCTCTTCTGACTGTTAAGATCGGAATGATGTTGCTCATCTGAAAGTAGGCAACATCATGTGCTTGAAGACTTGTAGAGAGGAGAGTGAATGGTCAAATATTGAGGAATCATATCTGCTGCTTGTAGTCCAAACAGGTTGTCTGGCTAACTTTTTTTTCTCATTTTCAACCAATAGGATAGCTGTCATGTTTTTGAATTCCTTGCCATTCTTGAGTAGTAACTTCGCATTTATTTATTAAAAGGTTTTAATTAAGATTATGGTGTTCATAACTTTGTAGTCACACGAAATAACTTAAAAGAGTTAGTTTGACAGTTGACAAACATGATAGTAATGTGATAGTGAGTGCAAGGGTAAAAAGAGTTGCTTCTGTTGGGTTAAAGTGATGTTTATGTTTTTTAGTGTGATGTGTTTTGTTTTCAAGGGTAAAAAGAGTTGCTTCTGTTCATAACTTTCACTTTACACTTATGTTTTTTAGTGTGATGTGTTATGTTTTTTAGGTTGGTTTGACACTAAGTTTTAAACACATTTGATTGACATGTTGGGTCTTGAAGTACTTTTTTCACACTTTTTGAAATTTTGGTAGGTTGTGAGTTACAAACTTACACTTAAGCATTGCTGGGTCGTTTTGAAAATTCAAGTGATACGTACACACGTTTTGAATACATTTTAGGTTAGATTGAGTTTGTTGCACTTGGTTGTCATTTTTGGTCTTGAAATGCTTTTTTCAACCTTTTTGGTAGATTATGAGTTTCAAACTTACACTTAGGATTTGTTAGGTCGTTTTGAAAACTCAAGTAATACCTAGACACGTTTTGAGCACATTTTAGGTTGGTTTGAACTAAGTTTGTTGCACTTACACACTTGGTTGCCATTTTGGGTCTTGTAGTGCTTTTTGCACAATATTTGAACTTTTTTCGTAGGTTATGAGTTACGAACCTACACGTAAGCTGTTTTAGGACATTTTAAAAAGTTCAAGTGATACTTAGACACGTTTTAACTCGTTTAGGTTGGTTTGAAACTAAGTTTGTTGACCTTATCCAATTGGTTGCCATTTTCGGTCTTGAAGTGCCGTTTTCACACTTTTTAAACTTTTTGGTAGGCTATGGGTTACCAACTTACACTTAAATTTTGTTAGGTTGTTTTGAAAGTCCAAGTGATACTTAGACACGCCTTGACCACTTTTTAGGTTGGTTTGGAACTATTTTTGTTGCAGTTGCGCACTTGGTTGCCATTTTGGGTCGTGTAGTGTTTCCTTTTTTTCCATACTTCTTGAACTTTTGTGTAGGTTATGAGTGACGAACTTACAAATAAACATTCTTAGGTCGTTCTGAAAGTTCAAGTGATACTTAAACACGGTTTGAAATTTTTTTAGATTTGTTTAAGACTAAGTTTGTTTCACTTGCATACTTGGTTGCCATGTTAGGTCTCAAAGTGCATTTTTCACGCATTTTGATTTTTTTGTTAGTTTGTGAGTTACGAGCTTACACTTAAGGATTGTTAGGTCGTTTTAAACACATTTTGCATTGGTTTGAAAACTAAGTTTGTTGCACTTACACATTTGATTGAAATGTTGGGTCTTGAAGTACTTTTTTTCACACTTTTTGAAATTTTTTTAGGTTGTGAGTTACGAACTTACGCTTGAGTATTGTTTGGTCGGTTTGAAATCTTAGACAGTTTTGCACTCTTTTAGGATGGCTTGAAACTAAGTCCGTTGCACTTACATACTTCGTTGCCGTTTTGGTCTTGAAGTGCTTTTTTACACTTTTTGAAATTTTGGTAGGTTGTGAGTTACAAACTTACACTTAAGCATTGTTTGGTCGTTTTGAAAGTTTAAGTGATACGTACACACGTTTTGAATACATTTTAGGTTAGATTGAGTTTGTTGCACTTGGTTGTCATTTTTTGTCTTGAAATGCTTTTTTCAACCTTTTTGGTAGATTATGAGTTACAACCTACATTTAGGATTTGCTAGGTCGTTTTGAAAACTCAAGTAATACCTAGACACGTTTTGAGCACGTTTTAGGTTGGTTTGAACTAAGTTTGTTGCACTTACACACTTGGTTACCATTTTGGGTCTTGTAGTGCTTTTTCATTCTATTTGAACTTTTTCGTAGTTATGAGTTACGAACCTACACGTAAGCTGTTTTAGGTCGTTTTGAAAGTTCAAGTGATACTTAGACACATTTTGTTCAAGTGATACTGTTTTAGGTCGTTTTCAAGTGAACTTTTTTCTTCTTGTATTGACTGTTTTACTATTTCTTCATGCTCTGTATTCATGGTATTTATGTTCGTAATGAATCTTTCATGTTCTGGTAAACATTTCAGAAACACATAATTTCAGCAATCTGTCAAAGAGTTGAAGGAGAAGACAGAAGAACTTAAAGGTCACATGAAGACCTAAAAGTTAGGTAATTTTTTGAAAACTTTTTTCTTTGTCTTGCTTAGTTTTAGTGGTATTTGTTAACAGGCTGAGACATACTCTTGTATGCCAAGGCTGGGTGGCCAATTCAATGGATGGCCTGAGACGGTGAAATGACGAGTGTAGAACAAAGTAGACAATCGAGCAGATTTACAAGTAGGAGGATGGTGTTTCGGTCTTACTCTAAAGTTACTGCTTAGAAAGGTGATTCTCCCTTTATTTACACATGTTATCTATATTTAATTACTGTTTTTATGTGATGGTGAATAAATATTTAAGTCGTTTCAAGTTTGTACATCATGCTTGAGTTAATACATTTCCCAACTCGCACTAATTTTAAAGTTGAGACTAAGCTTGTTGCACTTACACACTTGGTTGCCATTTTGGATTTTGGAGTGCTTTTTCTACATTTTTTGAACTTTTTGGTAGGTTATGAGTTATGAAGTAACACTAAAGCATTATTAGGTCGTTTTTAAAGTTCGAGTGATACTTAAAACATTTTTTGAACACCTTTTAGGTTGTTACAAACTAAGTTAGTTTTGCATACAGCCATGGTTTCCATTTTGAGTCTTGAAAGATTTTTTTTCACACTTTTTGAAATTTTTGGTAAGTTATGAGTTATAAACTTACACTTAAGCGTTGCTAGGGTGTTCGAAAACTAATACGTCTTTTGAATACTTGTTAGGTTTGTATAGAACTAAGTTCGTTGCACTTACACACTTGACATTTTGGGTTTTGGAGTGTCTTTTTCAAATATTTTGAACTTTTTTCTAGGTTATGACTTATGAACTTGTATTGAATATTTGTTAGGTCGTTTTGAAAGTTCAAGTGAAACTTAGACACGTTTTGAACTCGTTTTAGGTTGGTTTGAAACTAAGTTTTACACAAATTTGATTGACATGTTGGGTCTTGAAGTACTTTTTTCATACTTTTTGAAATTTTGGTAGATTTGTTTAAGACTAAGTTTGTTTCACTTGCATACTTGGTTGCCATGTTAGGTCTCAAAGTGCATTTTTCACGCATTTTGATTTTTTTGTTAGTTTGTGAGTTACGAGCTTACACTTAAGGATTGTTAGGTCGTTTTAAACACATTTTGCATTGGTTTGAAACTAAGTTTGTTGCACTTACACATTTGATTGAAATGTTGGGTCTTGAAGTACTTTTTTTCACACTTTTTGAAATTTTTTTAGGTTGTGAGTTACGAACTTACGCTTGAGTATTGTTTGGTCGGTTTGAAATCTTAGACACGTTTTGCACTCTTTTTAGGATGGCTTGAAACTAAGTCCGTTGCACTTACATACTTCGTTGCCGTTTTGGGTCTTGAAGTGCTTTTTTTACACTTTTTGAAATTTTGGTAGGTTGTGAGTTACAAACTTACACTTAAGCATTGTTTGGTCGTTTTGAAAGTTTAAGTGATACGTACACACGTTTTGAATACATTTTAGGTTAGATTGAGTTTGTTGCACTTGGTTGTCATTTTTGGTCTTGAAATGCTTTTTTCAACCTTTTTGGTAGATTATGAGTTTCAAACTTACACTTAGGATTTGCTAGGTCGTTTTGAAAACTCAAGTAATACCTAGACACGTTTTGAGCACATTTTAGGTTGGTTTGAACTAAGTTTGTTGCACTTACACACTTGGTTGCCATTTTGGGTCTTGTAGTGCTTTTTGCACAATATTTGAACTTTTTTCGTAGGTTATGAGTTACGAACCTACACGTAAGCTGTTTTAGGTCGTTTTAAAAGTTCAAGTGATACTTAGACACGTTTTTAACTCGGTTTAGGTTGGTTTGAAACTAAGTTTGTTGACCTTATCCAATTGGTTGCCATTTTCGGTCTTGAAGTGCCGTTTTCACACTTTTTGAACTTTTTGGTAGGCTATGGGTTACCAACTTACACTTAAATTTTGTTAGGTTGTTTTGAAAGTCCAAGTGATACTTAGACACGCCTTGACCACTTTTTAGGTTGGTTTGGAACTAATTTTGTTGCAGTTGCGCACTTGGTTGCCATTTTGGGTCGTGTAGTGTTTCCTTTTTTTCCATACTTCTTGAACTTTTTGGTAGGTTATGAGTGACGAACTTACAAATAAACATTCTTAGGTCGTTCTGAAAGTTCAAGTGATACTTAAACACGGTTTGAAATTTTTTAGATTTGTTTAAGACTAAGTTTGTTTCACTTGCATACTTGGTTGCCATGTTAGGTCTCAAAGTGCATTTTTCACGCATTTTGATTTTTTTGTTAGTTTGTGAGTTACGAGCTTACACTTAAGGATTGTTAGGTCGTTTTAAACACATTTTGCATTGGTTTGAAACTAAGTTTGTTGCACTTACACATTTGATTGAAATGTTGGGTCTTGAAGTACTTTTTTTCACACTTTTTGAAATTTTTTTAGGTTGTGAGTTACGAACTTACGCTTGAGTATTGTTTGGTCGGTTTGAAATCTTAGACACGTTTTGCACTCTTTTTAGGATGGCTTGAAACTAAGTCCGTTGCACTTACATACTTCGTTGCCGTTTTGGGTCTTGAAGTGCTTTTTTTACACTTTTTGAAATTTTGGTAGGTTGTGAGTTACAAACTTACACTTAAGCATTGTTTGGTCGTTTTGAAAGTTTAAGTGATACGTACACACGTTTTGAATACATTTTAGGTTAGATTGAGTTTGTTGCACTTGGTTGTCATTTTTGGTCTTGAAATGCTTTTTTCAACCTTTTTGGTAGATTATGAGTTACAAACCTACATTTAGGATTTGCTAGGTCGTTTTTGAAAACTCAAGTAATACCTAGACACGTTTTGAGCACGTTTTAGGTTGGTTTGAACTAAGTTTGTTGCACTTACACACTTGGTTACCATTTTGGGTCTTGTAGTGCTTTTTTCACTCTATTTGAACTTTTTTCGTAGGTTATGAGTTACGAACCTACACGTAAGCTGTTTTAGGTCGTTTTGAAAGTTCAAGTGATACTTAGACACATTTTGTTCAAGTGATACTGTTTTAGGTCGTTTTCAAGTGAACTTTTTTCTTCTTGTATTGACTGTTTTACTATTTCTTCATGCTCTGTATTCATGGTATTTATGTTCGTAATGAATCTTTCATGTTCTGGTAAACATTGCAGAAACACATAATTTCAGCAATCTGTCAAAGAGTTGAAGGAGAAGACAGAAGAACTTAAAAGTCACATGAAGACCTAAAAGTTAGGTAATTTTTTGAAAACTTTTTTCTTAGTCTTGCTTAGTTTTAGTGGTATTTGTTAACAGGCTGAGACATACTCTTGTATGCCAAGGCTGGGTGGCCAATTCAATGGATGGCCTGAGACGGTGAAATGACGAGTGTAGAACAAAGTAGACAATCGAGCAGATTTACAAGTAGGAGGATGGTGTTTGGTCTTACTCTAAAGCTACTGCTAGAAAGGTGATTCTCCCTTTATTTACACATGTTATCTATATTTAATTACTGTTTTTATGTGATGGTGAATAAATATTTAAGTCGTTTCAAGTTTGTACATCATGCTTGAGTTAATACATTTCCCAACTCGCACTAATTTTAAAGTTGAGACTAAGTTTGTTGCACTTACACACTTGGTTGCCATTTTGGATTTTGGAGTGCTTTTTCTACATTTTTTGAACTTTTTGGTAGGTTATGAGTTATGAAGTAACACTAAAGCATTATTAGGCGTTTTTAAAGTTCGAGTGATACTTAAACATTTTTTGAACACCTTTTAGGTTGTTACAAACTAAGTTAGTTTTGCATACAGCCATGGTTTCCATTTTGAGTCTTGAAAGATTTTTTTTCACACTTTTTGAAATTTTTGGTAAGTTATGAGTTATAAACTTACACTTAAGCGTTGTTAGGTGTGTTCGAAAACTTATACGTGTTTTGAATACTTGTTAGGTTTGTATAGAACTAAGTTCGTTGCACTTACACACTTGACATTTTGGGTTTTGGAGTGTCTTTTTCAAAATTTTGAACTTTTTCTAGGTTATGACTTATGAACTTGTATTGAATATTTGTTAGGTCGTTTTGAAAGTTCAAGTGAAACTTAGACACGTTTTGAACTCGTTTTAGGTTGGTTTGAAACTAAGTTTTACACACATTTGATTGACATGTTGGGTCTTGAAGTACTTTTTTCATACTTTTTGAAATTTTGGTAGGTTGTGAGTTACAAACTTACACTGAAGCATTGCTTGGTCGTTTTGAAAATTCAAGTGATACTTACACACGTTTTGAATACATTTTAGGTTAGATTGAGTTTGTTGCACTTGGTTGTCATTTTTGGTCTTGAAATGCTTTTTTCAACCTTTTTGGTAGATTATGAGTTAAACTTACACTTAGGATTTGCTAGTCGTTTTGAAAACTCAAGTAATACCTAGACACGTTTTGAGCATGTTTTAGGTTGGTTTGAACTAAGTTTGTTGCACTTACACACTTGGTTGCCATTTTGGGTCTTGTAGTGCTTTTTTCACTCTATTTGAACTTTTTTCGTAGGTTATGAGTTACGAACCTACACGTAAGCTTTTTTAGGTCGTTTTGAAAGTTCAAGTGATACTTAGACACGTTTTGAACTCGTTTTAGGTTGGTTTGACACTAAGTTTTAAACACATTTGATTGACATGTTGGGTCTTGAAGTACTTTTTTCACACTTTTTGAAATTTTGGTAGGTTGTGAGTTACAAACTTACACTTAAGCATTGCTGGGTCGTTTTGAAAATTCAAGTGATACTTACACACGTTTTGAATACATTTTAGGTTAGATTGAGTTTGTTGCACTTACACACATGGTTGTCATTTTTGGTCTTGAAATGCTTTTTTCAACCTTTTCGGTAGATTATGAGTTACGAACTTACCCTTAGGATTTGCTAGGTCGTTTTGAAAACTCAAGTAATACCTAGACACGTTTTGAGCACGTTTTAGGTTGGTTTGAACTAAGTTTGTTGCACTTACACACTTGGTTGCCATTTTGGGTCTTGTAGTGCTTTTTTCACAATATTTGAACTTTTTTCGTAGGTTATGAGTTACGAACCTGCACGTAAGCTGTTTTAGGTCGTTTTGAAAGTTGCAGTGAAAGTTAGACACGTTTTGAGCACGTTTTAGGTCGTTTTGAGCATGTTTTAGGTCGTTTTGAGTAAATGGTATGTATGTTGTGATTGTTTGATTGCATGTATAATACCTTATTGAGATGTGTATGCTTGATTGAGAAGCTGATAGAACACCAAGTAATGGTTCTTATTTGTTCATTAAGCAACCAAACTATTACAGAATACAATACTCAAACCAGTCTTGAAAACACCGAACAAACAAGTACTATTACAGACAATAACCAAGTATAAAATAAAACATTCAAACATCAAAAGTAGTTTAGGATAATGGAAAACACTTTCTAAGATTAAAGTAACTGAACAACTTCTGTAATTCTGCTCTCCAGAAAATACAGCCCCTCCACTTCCAGAAACTGATTAACCAACCCCCATCTTTCCTTCCATCTCTCCCTTTTAACCTCCCCCTGTAACTAACTGTTGTCCCCACTAAGGTGGTTTCCACTTCCTCCAATTCCATCACCTGTGCACGTGCAATTCCACTTGTCTTTCTTCTGCTATATTGTATTGCAATTGGTGGTCTATCATTACTCTCCCTCTCCAAAGACACCTTGTTCTCAAGGTGGGAAATGAGGAAGCTTTTGTGTAAAATCATCACAGTTCTCCCATGTAGCCTCATGAGGTGGTATTCCTTTCCAACTAACAAGCACTTCCCACTTCTTTGTTGCTGGATTTTTAGGATAGCCAAAATTGTCTGCTGGTAGTAACTCTTGAAATGTAGGAACATCATCAATTCCATATAGTTCGGTAAATGTCATTCCTCCCTCCATAGCTCGACATTTTGTCAAGAAACCTTAATCAGATGGTGTCCATGTCTCCATCATGTGTTACAGACTCACTCTAGTCTTTGTCAAACTCGGGTCACCCCTTATAACAACATTCTTTTCATTTTGTATGAAAGATAAAGTGAGTTTCCGCTAATCCACTTCAGTTACCCCAACGTGTGCAGCCATTGCATTCCAAGGATGACATCCTGATAGAACACTGATGTAGTGTTTCTATTATATTGATAATTCAAACACAACTTACAACATAAGCAAACCGTGAACCTCAGAAAATGAGTCACGTTACATATAATTCACAAACATCAAACAAAGAAAACCTCCTAATCCAAAATTCCGAACAACAAAATACTAATAAGCAAACCAGAATATAGAACACCAATCTTCTGCTTCCCCTGTCTTTCAAGCAGTATTGCAGACATTTTCCTTCACTCCAAAAACTCACTTTAACAAAGAGGCAGCCACATTTTCAGGTATAGAAAATAAAGTAGGTAGTATGTAGGAAGGCTAACCAGAACTGAGTTGCATAAGGTTTGTCTTCCGCCTCTAGAGATGTTATATCTTTTCCACCTTTCAAGTTTCTTGTGAATTCGATCAATGACTGGTTGCCAAAAAGACTTTTGTCGAGGGTAGCCTCCCAAAGGGAGACCTAAATATATAATCGGAAGCTTTTCTACCTTGCACCCTATCAGATTTGCTGTTTGAAACAAATCTTCCTCTCCCACATTAACGCCGCTAAGGGCTGATTTTTCCCAGTTTACTTTCTGCCCCGAACACCATTCGAATAATCTAATGACGTTTTAAAGTTTAAGGAGCATCTTCACATCATACTTACAAAAGAGAAGAGTATCATCGACAAATTGAAGCAAAGGGAGGTGGATCAAGTCTTTGCCAACAAGGAAACCTTCAAACTGGCTGTTAATATGAAGCTTGTTTATGATTTCTCCTAAAACCTCACTTACTAGGAGGAATAAAAAGGGGGAGAGGGGGTCCCCTTGGCGGATACCTCTAGATGCTGTTATCCGGCCTCTAGGCTTACCATTGAAGATGAATACTTTGGATTTTTTAGGCAGCCCATTATCCATGATATCCATTTGGAACTAAACTTTTTCAAAGATAAATTTTTTTCTAAAAAGTTCCAATTCACCCTATCAAAGGCTTTTTCCAAGTCAAGTTTTAAAATCCATCCTTTTTTCCGTTTTGCCCTATAATCTTCCACGGCCTCGTTAGCAATTAATATTGGGTCAAGAATTTGCCTACCTTCAATAAAGGCGCTTTGAGTGGGGCTTATAATTGCATCCATAACTTGTTTTAGACGTTCAGATAAAACCTTTGCGACGACCTTGTATGCTAACGTAGTAAGGCTGATTGGACGGAAATCCTTGACTAGAGTCACATTCTCTTTTTTCTGCACTAAACAAATGAAGTTTTCTTGGATGCAAGCATTTAATCTTCCATTTCTGTGGAAATCAGACATTAGTGATTTGAAGATATCCTTGAAAATAGACCATTGGGTGATTAGGAACTTCACTGTGAAGCCATCCGGGCCCGGAGCTTTATTGTTGCCAAGTGCCTTTAATGCCTTAAAGATCTCCTCCACTGAAAACTGGGTAACAAGAGCCTCATTCTGAATTGAGGAAACACAAGACCAATTACTGTTAATAGGGATGAATCTGTCCCCCGAATTCTGGTATAAAGTGACTCAAAAAATTCCAGCACAAGCCTTTCAATGTCGCGGAATGAAGTCGAGACAACCCCATCATCATCTTTTAATTCAGTTATGAGGTTCCTTCTTTTATTCGCATTTAGAAAGCGGTGGAAGAAGCCCGTATTCTCATCACCCAAAGAAAGCCAATTGAGTTTACTCTTCTGAATAAAATTACGCTCTTCATTTTGATAAATACTAAGTAATTCCGCTTGCAAAGCAGCTCTAGAATTCAACTCTTCTTGATTTAATCCAATCAACTCAGCCACAAAATCATATTTTTCTAATTTTGACATCAAGGATTTCTCTGTTTTTTTTTTTACCTTAGCTTGCGCAGCAATATTCCAAGCTTTTACTGCCAATTTAACTGATCTCAACTGCTCATGAAGAATGAAACCAGCCCATCCCTGGAAGTTAGAGTTGCTCACTGTTTCAACAATAATCTGATTAGAATCACTGGACACCAACCAGCTGTTACAAAACCGAAAAGGAGAGGGACCCCAAAGAAAAGAACCAGCCTCCAAGAATAAAGGAAAGTGATCCGAGAAGATGCGTGCTTTTCGAGAAACCCGAGAATTTTCAAAACAAACATCCCACATCTGATTTATGAAGAATGTGTCTAATAATGATCTTCAAGGAGAACTACCGTCTCTAGACCAAGTGAACCTTCCATTTTGCAATGGAATTTCCATGAGAGAAACCATGTCAATAAACTTATTGAATAATGACATTCCTCTAGTACTTCTGCCAAAAGGAAATCTTTCCGGGCCCAACGAGTGATATTAAAATTCCCACCTATGCACCAGGCCACGGCCGAACAATCAGCTAAGGAAGACAATTCGGGCCAAACCAATTTCCTTTCTTTGCAACCACAAGGGCCATAGACATTTGTGATCCAACAAACCTTTTTGCACAAAGTGAGGCATTTGATTGACAAAGAGAAGCGTCTTTTAATGACCTCTGTTACAGATATTTTACTGCTGTCCCACATGGTAAGAATTCCCCCAGAAGATCCAACAGAAGCCACATAATCCCAGCCAATATCCTTAGAACTCCACAATGATTTTATAAAAGCCGAGTTCAAGGTATCCTTCTTAGATTCTTGAATCATGACTACAATTGTTGATGAATTTTTTAAGTGCTGCACGTTTAGAGGAGTCGTTCAAACCTTAGTGTTCCAGGAGACAACCTTAATAATGACTGGGAGGAGGAAAAGGCAGTTGCACATCTAATTTAAGCCAGAATGATTCCACAATCGCCGACTATAGACACTAAATCTTTAGGCAAATCCAGGGGAATTTTAATAGGGAGAATATCTTCATCATTGAACAAGACATTCAGATCCATCCCATTAATTTCTGGGACTAATTTAGGGTCAACTTCAGTGTTGGGGACTGCCAATTTAACTGATCTCAACAGTAAGTTGATTAAGTTGGGCAGTAGGAGGGACACGAGACAAGGCATCTGCTGCTTTGTTTTCTAGTCCCGGTTTATACACGACATCAAAATTATAGCCAAGAAGCTTAGCAATCCATCTCTGATGTTGAGGTTGGATAACCCTTTGTTCCAATAAAAGTTTCAATGATCGTTGATCAGTTTTCACTACAAACCTCCTGCCAAAAGATAAGGTCTACAGCGTTGCACAGCCAAAACTACAGCCATTAATTCCCGTTCATAAACTGGTTTAGCACGATCCCTCATAGCTAATGTCTGGCTAAAATAAGCAATTGGCCGATGATTTTGAATTAAGACAGCACCTACCCCGTATCCAGAAGCATCGGTCTCTATTTCAAATGGTAAGGAAAAATCTGGCAGTGCTAAGATTGGGAGAGTCATCGTAGCCATCTTTAAATTCTCAAAAGCTTCAGCAGCTGCAACAGTCCATTCATATGCTCCTTTCTTCAATAGTTGAGTCAAAGGAGCAGCCACACTTCCATAATTCATTACAAATCTTCGATAATATCCTGTCAACCCAAGAAATCCACGAACTTCACGGACATTAGTGGGCACGGGCCATTCTTTGATAGATCTAATTTTCTCGGGATCAACCTCTACACCCTTGCCCGAAATTATATGGCCAAGATACTCCACTTTCATTTTGGCAAACCCACACTTGTGCTGCATATTAGCATATAATTTATTCTCTCGCAGCACCTCTAACACCCATTCTAAATGTTGAAGATTTTCATCCAAACTTCTGCTGTAAATTAATATATCATCAAAAAAGACTAAGAAAACCTGCGTAGGTAAGGTTTAAAGATACTATTCATCAAAGCTTGAAACGTTGATGGTGCATTGGTGAGCCCAAAAGGCATGACAAGAAACTCATAATGCCCCTCGTGAGTTCTAAAAGCTGTTTTCTTCACATCCTTTTTACACATTCTAATTTGATGATATCCCGCCTTGAGATCAATCTTCGAAAATATATTAGCCCCATTAAGTTCATCAAACAATTCCTCTACTACTGGAATAGGAAACTTGTCTGGAACGGTCACACTATTCAACGCACGGTAATCTACACAAAACCGTCAACTACCATTTTTTTTTCACCAACAAGACCGGGCTCGAATATGGACTAGTACTAGGTTTTTATGCCAAATGCCATCATTTCATCAACCAATCTTTCCATCTCCTCCTTTTGCTGGTATGCATATCTATAAGGCCGAACATTGACTGGATTAGTCCCCTTCTTAAGATGTATATGATGTTCAATGGTACATTGTGGTGGCAACTCTCCAGGCCAATCAAAAACATCTTCATTCTTAGCTAACACGGCTGGAATAGACTCATGAGTGGTAGGCACTTCATCAACCCCATACATCGCTGCAAATGCCATTCCACCTTCCAAAGATCCACACTCAATCAGAAATCCCTGATCAAGTTCTGTCCATGTCTTCATCATGTGCTTCAAACTCACCCTAGCCTTCGTATGACTCGGATCTCCCCTTAATACAACCTTCTTCCCATTTTGTATGAATGTCAAAGTAATTTTTCACCAATCTACTTCGGTTACTCCTAATGTATGTAGCCATTGCATACCAAGAATGACATCCACTCCCCCCCAATTCCAATGGCAGAAAATTATCCACAACCTTCCATTCACCCAATAGCAGTTCCACTTGTTTACAAATTCCCTTCCCTTTTACAGCTGATTCAGACCCCAAAATAACCCCATAATCAGAAGTTTCCTGAATCCTCTTCTTCAACTACTTCTAGTTCTTCCCCATTTGCCCCAACAACTAAAACTCTAAGTTCCTTATGATCTTTCACTTTACACTTATGGCCCACAAAAAATCATTCCTCACAACGAAAACAGAGACCTTTCTCACGTCTAGCCTGAAATTCAGCATCAGAAGTCGTTTTAGTGGTCCTTCTCGTCGATTAGGTTCACCAGCCACTCCTCGAAGTGTAATCATCCGCATTGGAACAATCCCTTCTGACTTTGACTTATTATCATTAGAAATCACAGGAATTTGAGGTTTAAAAGAAGCAGAAACCTGGAATTTTCCATCCGCTGCACGTTTGAAACTTGATTCTCCCCTTATCACTTCTCGGTTCTCAATCTTTTGGGCCAACTTCATCATTTGAGCAAGCCCCATAGGTTCCCAACATTCCATGCCTGCCTTAATCCATGGTTTCAAACCATTCATAAATGTTTCTTCTAAGACAGCCTTTTGTAGAAAAGGCAATGGTGCTACTGATTTGTCAAATAAATTCCGATATTCTTCCACTGTAATTTCTTGCTTGATCTTTAAAAATCTTCCCAGAATTGATCCCTCACGACTCGATCGAAATCAAACAATAAGTCTCTTCTTTAAATCGTCCCAATTAACAAACGGTTCACGATCTTCATGAGATTTATACCAATCCAAAGCTGCTCCATCAAAACTAATAATGGACACAGTCATTTTCTCTGACTCACTCAGTTTGTGTATCTGAAAGTATCTCTCAGCCCTAAACAACCAAGAATCAGGATCATTTCCCACAAAAACTGGCATTTCAATTTTTTTAAATTTGCTTCGGTCGCCCGCAGAATCTTCACCCTCCAACTTGGTATGTTTTTCCTCAGATTTTCCTCCCATCATCGTCCAATCACTGACATCAACCATGCTGTCAACTTTACTTGATGATCCTTCTAGTACTTCTTCCATCGTTGTCTTCTCTTTGATCATTCCTTCAATATATTTCAACAGTGTTTCTGGTTGCTGTTGTTGCTTCTCAGCCTGTACTCCTAACCTCTCAATACTCTTCGCCAAAGATGACATGTTTTCCTTGATTGTTGGCAGATCATGTAATTCTGCTCGAATGCCGGATATTTCTTGATCTACCATTTCCAACTTTTCCTCAATTCGCTTTTGAGCCATGATATAGAACTTCACAGATTCGATTTCTACGATACCAAAATGATAGAACACCAAATAGTGTGTTCTACTAATTTATTAATCAGCCAAACATTTACAGAAAACAGGTTCTAACACAGTCTTGAAAACAAAGTACTCGACAATTTGGAAGACAAAAAGCCCTAGAAGAGTGAATATCACACTTTGGAGAATGCAAAATGGACTATGAACTGTGCAGAAGTTTTGCAAATGAAACCTCCCTTTCTCAGTTTATCTCCTCATGTTTGTCCCTTGTGTTTGCATGCTTTAGAAGATTTACATCATATTTTCTTCTCCTGCTTACATGCAAAGAAGTGTTGGTTTGGCTTACTTGGCTATCTTCATTTGAATTGGGTTTTCGACTATAGATTTAGGAGAACGTGGTCCAGCTTATTTCATGTCCCATTCTCAAGAAGAAACCAAGATTGATTTGGTTAAATGCAGTAAAGGCCATTTTACCAGAAATTTGGTTTGAACAAAATCAACTAACATTTCAAAATAAAGCTTCCTCTTGGACAACTCGAGTCGAAATGGCTAGAATCAATGCTTCTACTTGATGCTCTCTTTCAAAAGACTTCAAAGATTTCTCCATACAAGATATAAGTCATAATTGGCCGACTTTCATTTTTAATTCTTAGTCCACTACTGTACTCTTATTTTATTTCTTTTGGATTTCTAGTGGTCTTAAATCTATGTTGTATAGTTATTGGGCAGTTTGTATGATCTATTCTAAACCTTGTCGTTGGTTTAGTCTTTTGGTTTAAGTCTCGATATGGTGAGAATGCTAAGTGGGTGTCAACCTAGATGAGATGTCCAAGTGCACTAGCTGATCCTAGGGCTTCTTTGTATTATCTTTTGTCTTGTCTACTCATTTTCAGCTTAATGAAGAGGCTTCTTTGTATTTCTTCATGGCTTGTATTCATGGTAATTAGTTTCGTAATGAATCTTTCATGTTCTGGTAAACATTGCAGAAACACATAATTTCAGCAATCTGTCAAAGAGTTGAAGGAGAAGACAGAAGAACTTAAAGGTCACATGAAGACCTAAAAGTTAGGTAATTTTTTGAAAACTTTTTTCTTAGTCTTGCTTAGTTTTAGTGGTATTTGTTAACAGGCTGAGACATACTCTTGTATGCCAAGGCTGGGTGGCCAATTCAATGGATGGCCTGAGACGGTGAAATGACGAGTGTAGAACAAAGTAGACAATCGAGCAGATTTACAAGTAGGAGGATGGTGTTTGGTCTTACTCTAAAGCCATAGTTGTTTGTTCAACCTTTTTGGTAGATTATGAGTTACGAACTTACACTTAGGATTTGCTAGGTCGTTTTGAAAACTTAAGTAATACCTAGACACGTTTTGAGCACGTTTTAGGTTGGTTTGAACTAAGTTTGTTGCACTTACACACTTGGTTACCATTTTGGGTCTTGTAGTGCTTTTTTCACACTATTTGAACTTTTTTCGTAGGTTATGAGTTACAAACCTACACGTAAGCTTTTTTAGGTCGTTTTGAAAGTTCAAGTGATACTTAGACACGTTTTGAACTCGTTTTAGGTTGGTTTGACAATAAGTTTTAAACACATTTGATTGACATGTTGGGTCTTGAAGTACTTTTTTCACACTTTATGAAATTTTGGTAGGTTGTGAGTTACAAACTTACACTTAAGCATTGCTGGGTCGTTTTGAAAATTCAAGTGATACTTACACACGTTTTGAATACATTTTAGGTTAGATTGAGTTTGTTGCACTTGGTTGTCATTTTTGGTCTTGAAATGCTTTTTTCAACCTTTTTGGTAGATTATGAGTTTCAAAGTTACACTTAGGATTTGCTAGGTCGCTTTGAAAACTTAAGTAATACCTAGACACGTTTTGAGCACATTTTAGGTTGGTTTGAACTAAGTTTGTTGCACTTACACACTTGGTTGCCATTTTGGGTCTTGTAGTGCTTTTTGCACAATATTTGAACTTTTTTCGTAGGTTATGAGTTACGAACCTACACGTAAGCTGTTTTAGGACATTTTAAAAGTTCAAGTGATACTTAGACACGTTTTTAACTCGTTTAGGTTGGTTTGAAACTAAGTTTGTTGACCTTATCCAATTGGTTGCCATTTTCGGTCTTGAAGTGCCGTTTTCACACTTTTTGAACTTTTTGGTAGGCTATGGGTTACCAACTTACACTTAAATTTTGTTAGGTTGTTTTGAAAGTCCAAGTGATACTTAGACACGCCTTGACCACTTTTTAGGTTGGTTTGGAACTAATTTTGTTTGCAGTTGCGCACTTGGTTGCCATTTTGGGTCGTGTAGTGTTTCCTTTTTTTCCATACTTCTTGAACTTTTGGTAGGTTATGAGTGACGAACTTACAAATAAACATTCTTAGGTCGTTCTGAAAGTTCAAGTGATACTTAAACACGGTTTGAAATTTTTTAGATTTGTTTAAGACTAAGTTTGTTTCACTTGCATACTTGGTTGCCATGTTAGGTCTCAAAGTGCATTTTTCACGCATTTTGATTTTTTTGTTAGTTTGTGAGTTACGAGCTTACACTTAAGGATTGTTAGGTCGTTTTAAACACATTTTGCATTGGTTTGAAACTAAGTTTGTTGCACTTACACATTTGATTGAAATGTTGGTCTTGAAGTACTTTTTTTCACACTTTTTGAAATTTTTTTAGGTTGTGAGTTACGAACTTACGCTTGAGTATTGTTTGGTCGGTTTGAAATCTTAGACACGTTTTGCACTCTTTTTAGGATGGCTTGAAACTAAGTCCGTTGCACTTACATACTTCGTTGCCGTTTTGGGTCTTGAAGTGCTTTTTTTACACTTTTTGAAATTTTGGTAGGTTGTGAGTTACAAACTTACACTTAAGCATTGTTTGGTCGTTTTGAAAGTTTAAGTGATACGTACACACGTTTTGAATACATTTTAGGTTAGATTGAGTTTGTTGCACTTGGTTGTCATTTTTGGTCTTGAAATGCTTTTTTCAACCTTTTTGGTAGATTATGAGTTACAAACCTACATTTAGGATTTGCTAGGTCGTTTTGAAAACTCAAGTAATACCTAGACACGTTTTGAGCACGTTTTAGGTTGGTTTGAACTAAGTTTGTTGCACTTACACACTTGGTTACCATTTTGGGTCTTGTAGTGCTTTTTTCACTCTATTTGAACTTTTTTCGTAGGTTATGAGTTACGAACCTACACGTAAGCTGTTTTAGGTCGTTTTGAAAGTTCAAGTGATACTTAGACACATTTTGTTCAAGTGATACTGTTTTAGGTCGTTTTCAAGTGAACTTTTTTCTTCTTGTATTGACTGTTTTACTATTTCTTCATGCTTTGTATTCATGGTATTTATGTTCGTAATGAATCTTTCATGTTCTGGTAAACATTGCAGAAACACATAATTTCAGCAATCTGTCAAAGAGTTGAAGGAGAAGACAGAAGAACTTAAAGTCACATGAAGACTAAAAGTTAGGTAATTTTTGAAAACTTTTTCTTTGTCTTGCTTAGTTTTAGTGGTATTTGTTAACAGGCTGAGACATACTCTTGTATGCCAAGGCTGGGTGGCCAATTCAATGGATGGCCTGAGACGGTGAAATGACGAGTGTAGAACAAAGTAGACAATCGAGCAGATTTACAAGTAGGAGGATGGTGTTTGGTCTTACTCTAAAGCTTGCTAGAAAGGTGATTCTCCCTTTATTTACACATGTTATCTATATTTAATTACTGTTTTTATGTGATGGTGAATAAATATTTAAGTCGTTTCAAGTTTGTACATCATGCTTGAGTTAATACATTTCCCAACTCGCACTAATTTTAAAGTTGGACTAAGCTTGTTGCACTTACACACTTGGTTGCCATTTTGGATTTTGGAGTGCTTTTTCTACATTTTTTGAACTTTTTGGTAGGTTATGAGTTATGAAGTAACACTAAAGCATTATTAGGTTTTTTAAAGTTCGAGTGATACTTAAAACATTTTTGAACACCTTTTAGGTTGTTACAAACTAAGTTAGTTTTGCATACAGCCATGGTTGCCATTTTGAGTCTTGAAAGATTTTTTTTCACACTTTTTGAAATTTTTGGTAAGTTATGAGTTATAAACTTACACTTAAGCGTTGTTAGGGTGTTCGAAAACTTATACGTGTTTTGAATACTTGTTAGGTTTGTATAGAACTAAGTTCGTTGCACTTACACACTTGACATTTTGGGTTTTGGAGTGTCTTTTTCAAAAATTTTGAACTTTTTCTAGGTTATGACTTATGAACTTGTATTGAATATTTGTTAGGTCGTTTTGAAAGTTCAAGTGAAACTTAGACACGTTTTGAACTCGTTTTAGGTTGGTTTGAAACTAAGTTTTACACACATTTGATTGACATGTTGGGTCTTGAAGTACTTTTTTCATACTTTTTGAAATTTTGGTAGGTTGTGAGTTACAAACTTACACTGAAGCATTGCTTGGTCGTTTTGAAAATTCAAGTGATACTTACACACGTTTTGAATACATTTTAGGTTAGATTGAGTTTGTTGCACTTGGTTGTCATTTTTGGTCTTGAAATGCTTTTTTCAACCTTTTTGGTAGATTATGAGTTACTAACTTACACTTAGGATTTGCTAGATCGTTTTGAAAACTCAAGTAATACCTAGACACGTTTTGAGCATGTTTAGGTTGGTTTGAACTAAGTTTGTTGCACTTACACACTTGGTTGCCATTTTGGGTCTTGTAGTGCTTTTTTCACTCTATTTGAACTTTTTTCGTAGGTTATGAGTTACGAACCTACACGTAAGCTTTTTTAGGTCGTTTTGAAAGTTCAAGTGATACTTAGACACGTTTTGAACTCGTTTTAGGTTGGTTTGACACTAAGTTTTAAACACATTTGATTGACATGTTGGGTCTTGAAGTACTTTTTTCACATTTTTTGAAATTTTGGTAGGTTGTGAGTTACAAACTTACACTTAAGCATTGCTGGGTCGTTTTGAAAATTCAAGTGATACTTACACACGTTTTGAATACATTTTAGGTTAGATTGAGTTTGTTGCACTTACACACATGGTTGTCATTTTTTCTTGAAATGCTTTTTTCAACCTTTTCGGTAGATTATGAGTTACGAACTTACCCTTAGGATTTGCTAGGTCGTTTTGAAAACTCAAGTAATACCTAGACACGTTTTGAGCACGTTTTAGGTTGGTTTGAACTAAGTTTGTTGCACTTACACACTTGGTTGCCATTTTGGGTATTGTAGTGCTTTTTTCACAATATTTGAACTTTTTTCGTAGGTTATGAGTTACGAACCTGCACTTAAGCTGTTTTAGGTCGTTTTGAAAGTTGCAGTGAAAGTTAGACACGTTTTGAGCACGTTTTAGGTCGTTTTGAGCATGTTTTAGGTCGTTTTGAGTAAATGGTATGTATGTTGTGATTGTTTGATTGCATGTATAATACCTTATTGAGATGTGTATGCTTGACTGAGAAGCTGATAGAACACCAAGTAGTGGTTCTTATTTGTTCATTAAGCAACCAAACTATTACAGAATACAATACTCAAACCAGTCTTGAAAACACCGAACAAACAAGTACTATTACAGACAATAACCAAGTATAAAATAAAACATTCAAACATCAAAAGTAGTTTAGGATAATGGAAAACACTTTCTAAGATTAAAGTAACTGAACAACTTCTGTAATTCTGCTCTCCAGAAAATACAGCCCTTCCACTTCCAGAAACTGATTAACCAACCCCCATCTTTCCTTCCATCTCTCCCTTTTAACCTCCCCTGTAACAAACTGTGGAGGCCCTCAATAAAATCCATACTAATATCTTCCCACACACGGTCCGGAATGGGTAATGCTTGAAGGAAACCAGCCTGAGTTAAAGACAAGTATTTGGCTTGCTGACACACGGAACATTCAGCAACATAGGTGCGGATATGGGCTTTCATACCTCGCCAATAGACCTCCCTTGCTAGCCTTTGATATGTTTTCAATGCACCATGATGTCCCCCTATCGGGCTGTTATGGAACTCAGCTAATAATAAAGTAATATTAGGTGAATCCTCCTCCTTGTAGCAAATATCCATCTGGAGCTGGCTGTCCATTTATCAAGGATAGTCGAATATTGTTAAGAGATTCATTTCCAGCCACTTGATCGATGAAAACCGAAGGGTTTAGCCCGCCCACAATACTTACGAGGCCCAATTCAAATACCGGTGGTAATCTCTATAAGGCATCGGCCGCTTTGTTTTCCAATCCTTTCTTGTACTCACTCACAAAATCATACCCCAATAGTTTAGCGATCCATCTCTGATATTCTCCCCGATAGCCCGTTGTTCAAGAAGAAACTTCAAACTTTTCTGATCTGTACGCACCACAAAAGGCTTACCCAATAGATATGGTCGCCATTTTTGAACAGCCAGCACTATTGCCATAAGCTCCCGTTCATAAACAGCCTTAAACCTATGGGTAATAGGTAAAGCTTGACTGAAAAAGGCCACTGGTCGTTGATTTTGCATTAGGACAGCCCCAATACCCACACCCGAAGCATCAGTTTCCAGCACAAAACTTTGTGAAAAATCAGGAATACCTAGCATCGGGACAGACATCATTGCTGACTTTTAACTGCTGAAATGCGTTCTCGGTCGTCTCATTCCACTTAAAGTTACCTTTTTTTAACAGTTGTGTCAAGGGGGGCAGCACAATAGAACCGTAGTTTGCAACGAATTTCCGATAATACCCCGTTAGCCCCAAAAAACCCACCTAGCTCCTTCACGTTCTTGGGTGCTGGCCATTTAACCATCGCTTCTATTTTTGTTGGATCCGCTGCCACCCCCTCTGAAGAAATAACATGGCCCAAGTATTCAATTTTGGCAACCGCAAATTGGCATTTTTTAAAGTTGGCTACCAGTTGATGAGCTACTAGAGTTTCCAAAACCATTGCCAATTGGTGCAAATGCTCGTCCAAGGACTTGCTGTAAATTAAGATGTCATCAAAGAAAACCAAAACAAACTTGCGTAAATATGGGCGAAGAACATCACTCATGATTGATTGGAATGTTGCCGGAGCGTTTCAACCCAAACAGCATCACAAGGAATTCATAGGGCCCCTCGTGGGTTCGAAACGCTGTTTTGTGAACATCGGCTGCCCGCACCCGAATTTGCTGATAACCTAACTTTAAATCAATTTTGGAGAATATGGTTGCCCCAAATAATTTGTCTAACAGTTCATCAACAACAGGAATCAGATACTTATCTGGTATAGTGGCAAGATTCAGTGCTCGGTAATCAACGCAAAATCGCCAGCTACCATCCTTTTTCTTAACAAGGAGCACTGAAAAGGCACTTTTGCTTGGCTGAATTATTCCGGCTAGCAGCATTTCCTTAACTAGTTTCTCTATCTCATCTTTCTAAAATTGGGGATAACGATACGGGCGCACGTTCACTGCACGAGCCCCTGGTTCTAATTCAATAGCATGATCATGATCGCGAGGTGGGGGTAATTGATTGCTTGGTTCAAACACAATGCTAAAGGACTGAAGAACTTTTGAATTTCTGGTTGTAGTTTACTCAAGTAGTCTGCTATGTGTTCCCTTGCTTCGCCCACTCCCCACTGTACAACTGCACTTAATTCGATTGACACGCCTTGATCTTCCTTCTCAAAGGTTTTCATTATCGATTTCAGTGACACTTGGGATCTTACTAAACTTCTATCCCCTTGAAGAATTACCACCCATTCACCCCGTGAGAATTCTGTTAGGATTCTACACCCTTTCTAATAAAATACCCAACTATGGCTAAACAGAGACAGCACCCTGTGATCCTTTATTTATATATATAGCCCAAAGTTACAGCTACAATAAGGAATGAAAACAAGAACAATGAACAACAAGAACATACCAGCACCCTTCACAAGAAGGATACCCCTCTCCTATCGGCTGCTGCCGCCTCCCTTTCTTAAAAGATAACCAAAAAGATACCTATCCCTATTTCTCAATCATTCTATTTATACTCACCCTCAAATTCCTACCCAGTGGGACCCACCTGCACATTCTTTTATTTCCCACTCATTCTCTCTCCTTACATGTTGGTGAGTTTCCCTTCTTACCCTTCCTAACATACGTATGTATGATTGGGGGTCTCACAACACCCCTCGGTTCCAAATTCACCTTGTCCTCAAGGTGGAATGTGGGAAACTGTTGATTCATTTGATAGACAGCTTCCCATGTGGCTTCAGTTTCTGGTAAATTCTTCCACTTGACTAGCCATTCGTTAGCTCCCAATTCTTTGTTCCAGCGAATTCCCAATACCTGTTCTGGCCATAGTTGTAATTCGAAATCTGTTGTCAACATAGGTTGCTGTTGCTGCACAACCTTCTGCTTACCTAACTTGAGCTTCAACTGTGAGATGTGGAACACATCATGAATACTCGCCTCTCGTGGAAGTTTCAATCTATAGGCCACCTCTCCTATCTCTTCAATGATTGTGTAAGGCCCGTAGAATTTTGGAGCCAGCTTTTCACACCTTTTCCGAGCTAAGGATCTCTGCCTATAAGGTCTGAGCTTTAGGTATACTTCATCACCCACCTTGAACTTCAATTCCCTTCTTTTGGTGTCTGCCCATTTCTTCATGCGGTTTTGGGCTAAGTGAAGATTCTCCTTCAAGGCGTTCAATGCCAGATCTCTCTCCTTGAGCATTATTTCTACCTCATCATTCTGAGTTTTTCGGGTTCCGTAGGATAGAATCGGGGGTGGTTGCCTTCCATATACAATCTTGAAAGGGTTGGAACGTATGGATGAATGGAAAGTAGTGTTATACCACAGTTCAGCCCATGGAATGAACTTATGCCACCTTTGAGGTTGCTCATTGCAAAAGCATCTCAAGTATGTCTCCAGACATTGGTTTACCCTTTCCGTTTGCCCATCTGTTTGTGGGTGGAACGCCGTGCTTCTTTTCAGTTTAGTTCCCATAGTTGTAAATAACTCCTTCCAAAAATGACTAATGAAAACTTTATCCCTGTCGGATACTATGGATTTTGGAACCCCATGCTTGCTGATGATCTTTTCAATGAATGTCGTCGCCACTTGTTTAGCTGTGAAAGGGTGCTTCATAGTGATGAAATACGCATACTTGCTCAATCTGTCTACCACCACCATTATCACATTCATTCCCCTGCCTTCGGTAACCCTTCTATGAAATCCATTGACCATTCTTCTAGTATGGCTTCCGGAGCAGGAAGTGGATGTAATACCCCTGCTGGTTTCGTGGCCTCATATTTGTTCTTTGACAAATCTCACACTGTTCCACATATTTCTTTATATCAGCCTTCATTCCCTCCCAGTACAGCTCTCCGCTCATCCTTTTATATGTCCTCAAGAATCCCGAGTGTCCTCCAAGATGGAGTCATGGAATGTATGCAGCAATGTGGGATCACTGACGACTTCTTTGATAACACCACTCTCTTCTTGTAGAACAGTTTCCCATTCTCCCAGCTAAATTTGCTAATTCCCTCTGGATTCTGTTTCAATTCTTTAATGGTTTTCTGTAATTCCTCATCTTGGTTGACTTCCTTGTCTATCACTTCCATGTCTACAATGCCAGTTGTCGTCAAGGAGTTTACTTCCAGCGGATATTCCATCCTAGAAAGGGCATCTGCTGCTTTGTTTTGTAATCCAGGTTGGTATAATATTTTCAAAATCGTATCCCAGCAGTTTGGTCAGCCATTTCTGAAATTGGGGTTGTACTTCCTCTGCTCTAGGAGAAATTTCAATGCCTTTTGATCTGAGATAATTGTAAACTTCCTTCCTAATAGATAATGACGCCATTTCTGCACTGATAATACTACAGCCATCAGTTCTCTTTCGTAAATGGACTTGGCCTGAGCTCGTGTCGACAATTTCTGGCTGAAGAAGGCTATGGGGTGACCATTCTGTGAAAGTACAGCTCCCAATCCTGTCCCTGAAGCATCTGTTTCGATTAAAAAAGGTAGATCCCAATTCGGCAGTGCTAGCACCGGATAGTAGTCATGGCCATCTTTAATTTTTCAAAAGCGTCGGTTGCTTGTTCATCCCACGCAAAAGAATTCTTTTGCAACAATCTGGTCAAGGGGCTGCAATTTCTCCGTATCCTTTCACAAACCTACGATAATAGCCCGATAATCCCAGAAATCCTCTCAGACCCGTGACATCTTTCGGCTGAGGCCATTTCACCATGTCTTTGATCTTCTCCTCATCAGCCTGTACTCCTTTACTCGAAATTATATGCCCCAAATATTGGATTTTGGAGTGAGCTATGACACACTTCTTCTTATTTGCAAATAGATGGTTATCCCTCAACACTGCAAATACCATCCCTAGATGTTTCTCATGTTCTGATATATCCTTGCTATATACAAGTATATCATCGAAGAATACCAATACACACCTTCTTAAGAAAGGTTTGAATACCTGATTCATCAAGGACTGGAAGGTGGCTGGTGCGTTTGTAAGACCGAAGGGCATTACCAAAAATTCATAGTGACCCTCATGTGTTCTGAACGCGGTCTTCTCAACATCTTCCTTCTGCATCCTTATTTGATGGTAACCAGACTTCAGATCTAGTTTTGAGAAAACCGTGGCTCCATGTAATTCATCCAGCAGTTCTTCTATCACTGGGATAGGAAATTTGTCCGATATGGTTACTTGGTTGAGTTTCCGGTAATCTACACAAAAGCGCCACCCTCCATCTTTCTTTTTGACCAATAAAACAGGGCTGGAGTAAGGGCTATGACTGGGACGTATCACACCTGCTTGCAGCATTTCCACCACCAATTTCTCAATTTCCTCCTTCTGTACATAACCATATTTATATGGTCTGAAATTGATGGGCCTTTGGTTCGGTAAAACCAATATACGGTGATCTATTTCTCTCTTAGGGGTAGTTGTTTTGGATCCTCAAAGATGTCTGCATACTGTTGTAACAGATTTTTAATCATTGGAATCTCTTCCTCGTCCCCTTTCATTTCCTGCTCCACTTCCACCTCCGTGTCTACTTCATACTTTTGGAATTCCAACAGAAAACCCTGATCTTCATTTTCCCACGTTTTCTCAATGGTTTTCAGGGAACATTCTGCTTGGATGAGGGATGGGTCTCCTTTCAAGATAATTTTCTGTTTGCCTAACCAGAAAGACATTGTTAGAGATGGCCAATGTATCTTCATGGTGCCTGTTGTATCCAGCCACTGCATACCCAATATTACATCCACATTTCCCAACTCAATAGCAAAAAAATCAGCCACCACCACCACCCCTTGTAGTTCCAATTCCACTCTCTTGCAAACACCCTTGCCTGTACACTTGGTGCCATCTCCAATTGTAACCAAACGGGTTACCTTTTTCCAAATATAAGTTCTTTTCCTTTACTGTCCGGTTATGTATAAAATTATGGGTTGCTCCACTATCAATCAGCACTATCACTCCTTTGCCCTTTATATTTCCCTTCAGCTTCATCGTTCCCTTCGATGCCATCCCATGGATTGTCTTCAATTCTATTTCCTCCCCTTCAGCAAAATCCAGATGGTTTAATTCCACTGTTTCCCCTGGTTCCCCTTCCATCTTGCCTTCCTCTTCCTTGCTCTCCTCTTCATTCATGATAAATAACATCAGCTCCCTTTTTTCCTTCACTCTACATCTGTGCCCTGGTGTATATTTCTCATTACATTTAAAACATAGGCCCTTATCCAATCTGGACCTGAATTCTGCGTCTGAAAGTCGTTTGATAGGAGGTTCACTTTTTTGATAACTACCCTTAATAGGTATAGTTACTTGTTTTATGGGGAAATCTGTCCTCCTCATGTAGCCTTTGTCTGTTCCATCTTGGATTTTTCCTGCATACTCTTCTTTTTTCTTTGGTTCCACTGTCCTGCCCTCGGTCTTAGTCAATTTCATTGCTACATTCCGATCATTGACTAGTTGAGCCTCCCTCATACAATCTTCCAATGTTCGAGGTAACGACTAACGACTTCTGCCTGAAGATTGGGTTCCAGACCGGTCAGAAAAGCATCGCGTAACACACTTTCCTCCATGTGAGGGAGGGGAGCTGAATATGTGACAAATTTCTTCACATACTCACTGTAGGATCCATCTTGTTGAATCCTAATCAAGCGTGCCACTAGACTTGTTTGTCCTGAGTCCTTGAAGAAATCAAACATCCTCCCTTTCAAATCTTCCCATGACTCTACTTTCTTCCTATTATGCGTCCACCTGTACCAGTCCACTTCCTCTTGCCCAAAACTGACCACCGCCACTCTGATCTTCTCGTTTTCTGGCAGGTTGTTCATCTCAAAGAAATGTTCTGCTCTATATACCCAGGATTCTGGATTTTCACCTAAGAACATAGGCATTTCTAACTTTGCGTACTTACTTCGATCCACATTGCTTCCATTTTCCTCATTAGAGACTTCTGATTCTTCTACTTTTCCTTTCAGCTTCATGCTGGATCCATCAGATGTTCCGGATTCATCTCTTTTCTTATAGCTATGATTCTCTCTTAGTTCCTCTGTCAGTCTTTCCATAGATTTCTTCATTTCCAGTAGCATTTCTTTCATGCTCAGCAGCTCCTTCTCGGTTCCTTCCATTCGTTCCTCCATTTGTCTTTGTGCCATGCGACGCGTAACCACCCCCAGTTTTTTCTTTTTGTCGGGCTCTGATACCAAATGTTAGGATTCTACACCCTTTCTAATAAAATACCCAACTATGGCTAAACAGAGACAGCACCCTGTGATCCTTTATTTATATATATAGCCCAAAGTTACAGCTACAATAAGGAATGAAAACAAGAACATACCAGCACCCTTCACAAGAAGGATACCCCTCTCCTATCGGCTGCTGCCGCCTCCCTTTCTTAAAAGATAACCAAAAAGATACCTATCCCTATTTCTCAATCATTCTATTTATACTCACCCTCAAATTCCTACCCAGTGGGACCCACCTGCACATTCTTTTATTTCCCACTCATTCTCTCTCCTTACATGTTGGTGAGTTTCCCTTCTTACCCTTCCTAACATACGTATGTATGATTGGGGCTCTCACAAATTCCATCTCCGACAACTTGTAATAAAAAATTACTTTCCCTAACATTTCCAACCAAGTAACTCCTAATATAACGTCGGCACTCCGAGTGGTAGAGGGAGAAAATCGTGAGTGATTGATAAATTGGCGATTGTCAGGTTTACATCCTTACACACACTGGTTGCTTGGACTACGCCTCCGGTTCCCAGAACAACCCCATATATGCATCCATGGTTTCTACTGAAATTTTTAGCTCTTTGACTACCTCTTCTGCAATAAAATTGTGCGTGGCTCCCCCATCGATCAGCACCACAACCTCACGTCCCCTTATTTCTCCTTTAATTTTTATGGTTTTCGGCGAATTGAAACCTACCAATGAATTTATTTACAGATTCACTATTTCTGTATTGACTTCCTCATTCCCGTTGGTTTCGATTTCTTCCCCCACTTGATCGGTTTTGTCACTTAAGTCTTCCCCTTCTTGTACAGCAATGATGTTCAATTCACGTCTTTTGCAGCGGTGCCCTAGACTAAACTTCTCGTCACATCTAAAACACAAACCTTTTTCCTTCTTAATCCGCACTTCGTTGTCAGTCATTCGGCGGTATGGTCAGACAACGTACTCTTCGCGCCCGATTCCTGCGATGAAGTAATCGCCGTGGACGAGTACGACGAATTTCGGCTAGGGTTAATCGTAATCGTTCGTGATGTAGCGACCCGATCTGAGGCCTTTGACCCAGTTTGACTTCTCGACCTGCTTGGCCCACTATTTGACATTTTAATTGATAAATTAGGGTTTCCACTTGCCCCATGAATTCTCTTCAATTGAACCACTCGATCATCTTCTCAATTATTTGGGCCATTAACATTTTAGCCTCTAGGCCCACTGGATTCAATTTTCAGATCTCACTTTGGATCTCTTCCTTCAGCCCACACACAAACTTACTTTCTAGGGCTGCATCACTCATATCTTTAAGGCGACCGAAAATTGTTCAAATCGCCGCCGGTAATCCCTCACGGTGGTCTCCTGCTGTAATTTCATCAACCTTGCGTGTTTATCTCCTTGGTCGGACGCTTTGAATCTGGCCCACAGAAGCTATCGGAATTCTGTCCAGCTGCCGATTTTCTTTCTATCCTCCTTCCATTGATACCAGTCCAAAGCTTCCCCCTCCAAGCACAGGACCGCCGCATCCAACTTATCTCTCTCCGTCAGATATTCACCACAAAATAGCGCTCCACACGTTGTAGCTATCCATCCACATTCTCTTCTTCCTCCCCTTTAAATATCGACACCTCCAGTTTTCGTAGCTCATGTCAAAAAGGGGTATCTCACGGATATTTGGTGCACATGGTACTCCAACTCCCTCATCCACCACCGGGTTAGTTTTTTGTTCACTTTTTTCTTCTTGAACTTGTTCCTCATTCATTATTCCCTTTCCCTTGTCCGTAATCATTCTTTCACTAGATGTGGATCCTTTTGAAGCACTTCCCATCACTCCCATCCTGTGTATTAACAATTTCATATCCTCACTCAATTTTTACAGATTGTGTGGAATAAATTAATTAAAGTTGTTTCTACAAAGAAAACAAAAATAATAAATAAAATTATATGTTTTTCAGATTTTATTTTATGTTTCTAAAAGTTGGATGTATTCTGATCATACCTTTTTGACATATTGTAAAAGGCATTGATAAATTAAATTAAAAAAAAAAAGCATTTACAAAAATTGTTGAAATTCTTTTAAACATTTAGGTGTAAAAATGAAACAAATAGATTAATGCGATGGAAAAATGGTTAAAAATAGTAAAATAGAAAGAAAAAAAGAATGTCTCCTCATGTTTGTATAAACATTAACTATATATTTTCTATATAGATTTGAACTTTTTTGTTTAAGAATCTATTTAGATTCTTTCAACTCTAAAAAGTTTCAATTAACTTTATAATATGCTTATTTAGTTGTTTATCTTTAATATTTTTTAAAGTAAGGTTAATATGTTATAACTATTAGTCAAAAACTTTAATTCAGTCAACATTATTTATTTAATAAATCTATATAGTAAATACCCTATTAATATTGTTTATGCCATAAGCTACATTATTGGAATTTTATCCTAAGTTTGAGAAGAAGAAAAATAAAATCAAAAGTTATAACATAATCTCTATTTCTTCATTCTTCTCTAATTTGGAATTTGTTATAACTTCAACTATTCTCATTAGGATGTATTTGTGAGTAATAGTGGGAGTAGTAATTTTAGAAAAAAGATTTTAAGTAAAATTGATTTCTGAAAAATGATTTTCAAATGTTTAAAATTAATTTTGTTCCAAAAATGATTTTAGAATTACCGAATTATATTTATGTATCATATAAAATCAATATTTCAGGAATATTTGATCGGTATGGAGGTGGCAAATATATAATTGTATATTTAAAGTAGAGAAAGAAAATTAAAGATTGAAGAGAACATAGTCTCTTTCAAAATAATAATAATAATACAAGGACCAATAAATAATATTGAAAAATAATTTTTTTAAAAAAATTATTAAATTATTATAAATATTATACTCGTAAGTATGGTCAGTGTCCATAGCCACATGTCCACCCTTAACTATGTAATTCACCTCATGCTTGTCAAATTACCTATAAATAGTTGGATTTTGTCAATTTTAATGGACACCGAGGAATTCCAATAACGTGGAGAAAGTGTGAAATTTTGAGATTTTTCATCTTTATCTTTGTTATTTTCTTGTTGAATATTGTATTTCTGAGATAGGTGTTCCAATTAGTTTTTACAACAAAATCAATATCACATTTTTTTTAGAGATATCCACACATGAGTAGCATAACATAAAATTATAAAATTATGTTTCCAAATATAACAACTTAAATAAAAACAAAAAAAGATGATAATTAAATTTATGTTATGTTTGTAAGGGAATAAAGTACTAGCATTTTGTTTTAAATTATAAAATTACTAAAATAATTATTTACAATTACACCAAAATATTATATTTTTTCTTTATCAGTGACAGACTATGACAGAGTTAGCGATCGTGTCACAGAAAGTAGTCTATTGTTCATCGACTGTTATATTTTGATATATTTGTAAAAAAGTTGTTCATTTTGTCATATTTGAAAACAACTCTTTTAGGAGAAAAATTAATGAAATAAAACATTGGAGCATTTTCAAAGGTTCAAAATGTAGGAAAGTTTTCAAACACAAATATTAAAAATAATTATTTTTTTTTAAATGAGAAATTGTTTATATAACTATATTTAAAATGTTAATTTTTATAAATGTAACAAAATACCAAAATATTTACGGTCCGTGTAACAAAAACAAAAAGTTCATAAAGTCGGTAAAATATTTTCATAAATTTCAAGTTTGTCTTTGATATTACGGACAATTTGTCATTTTTCTTTCTTATTCTTTGCAATATCCATATTTTCTTTTAGATTTCTTCTCTTTTTCCAAATTTTCTTCTACTTTATTCATATTCTTTTCTTCTATTTTTTTCATCTTCTCTTTCTTCTAGATCCTCTTCCAAAACATCAAAGTCGTATGAATATCATTTTTATATGATCTAAACAATCTCTTACCTAGTCAACAAAATCGTATTTAGCATGGTCAACACAATCGTTTAGGTTTTAAATCATTTTTCCATCGTTTAAAAAAAACTATAAAATCATGTGGATATGATCTAAATGATTGTTTACATAGTCAACACGATCATAAAGTGTGGTCAACACATTCGTTTAGATTTGAAGCATTTTTATGTTCGTTAGAAAAAACTATACGATTGTATATCATTTTCTACGTGATTGCATATCATGATCGTAGAAGAAAAATTACACGCGAGTATGTGACTGACCAATTAATCACGTGTTTGACTGGGATATTTTTTGTATTTTCTATTGTGGGCTTGCAAGCTTTTTTCGTTTTCAAAATTGTCCAATACAGTGTAATATTTTGCTAGTTTATTAGATTTTTTAAAAAGAAAACCTATTTAAAATTTCATATGTGGATGGTAATTGAAAAAAAAAAAAAGTTAAGAATTCACTAAATTAGACTTTTATCTATGATTGTTACTTGAAAATTAGAAAATGACGAGGTCAATTATATAATTTACTCTAAACCCTATAAAATCCTACAAAAACCGATTATTTTGGCAAGAAAAATTTTCAAATAAAAACATGATTTGAAATCATTTCAAATTTTAAAATCCTTCTCTTTTATGTGATAACAAACAACGAAATTTATTTGAAATCTGTTATAAAATAAAATCACTCAGAATTTGAGGCTTCAAACAAAGCTTTAACGAGATGTTGACTGTGCATAGTTAAGTTAGGTTGGTAATTATTATTTGGAAAGTTAGAATGTCTGTGTTTGGATCTTTGGAGTAGTGAGTTGAGCTAAGTTAAAAGTTTGTGTAAAGTTATGTTGACGTATATGTGGTGCGTTTTTTCTAAAACATAATTGAGTTTGTATTGAGTTTTTTTTTTTTTTCCTCCAAATGTACACTACTTTTTCTATAAAAAAAAATTACTAAAAAATGCTTTTTTTTCTTCTATTCCTTCAAATCTAACAAAACTTCTACCAAGTAAACATATATCATACTTTGACACCTTATATTTCAATAAAATGAACATTTTTCTCTACTCCCTAACCTTCAATTTTGAACTCTCAGTTAATTTTAACTCCATCATAAATGTTAGCTAAAAAGAGAACAATTCCTATCTTGTTTCGTTGTTTGTCCACTAGTTGGAGGAAATGTGCAAACGTCTATTTACGTGTTCACAAAAAATAGAGTTATCACTAACGGTCTCATTATAGGTGGCCTTCATCGAAGTTGGTCTCTTGATTATATGTTAGTGTTGGTTGCCAGAGATGGTTGTCATTGAAGTTGATCATCCAAAGTGATATTCATCGAAGTTTGTGGTTAGAGGTGGTTATTGGAGCCTAGAGTTGGTCACCTAAAGGTGGCTGCTCAAAATATGTCAATGGAGTTGCTTGTGCAAAGGTAGTCATTAGAGTTAGTCACTAGGATTTTCGTCGGAGGTGGTTAGCGGAGCCCCAAGTTGGTTGATGAAATTGGCGACACGAAGGTAGAAGTCGAAGTATGTCACTGAAATTGCTTGTGTGAAGGTGATCATCAAAGTTGGTCATATAAGCTCAAAGTTGTCGGAGTATGTCACCAAAGTGTGGTAGTGGTAATTGTTAATGGAGGCCAATGGGGGAAACCATTTAAAACATTGAATGGACGAAGAATTGGAGAGAGTTGGAGTAAGTTGGTAAAATAACCAACTCAATTCCATCAACAAAATAATTTGACAAAATTAGCAAATTTAATTTTGTAAATATTTTATCAATTGCTATTTTTAAAGGCATCGAAAGCAAAATAATTGATTTTGAATAATATAAATTATTTTAAATGATATAACACTATAAATATTGTCAAATGAATAGAAGTATTAAATGAAAATGTTCCTAAATTTGTAAAAGTTTTGAAATCCAACCTCTCACAATTTTATTGTTGTCTTATGATAAATAACCTTATAAAATATTTATTCTAAATGCAAATATAGCTATAAAGTTTTACACCCTTATTTGAAATTTTTGCATATATCACCTCAAATAAAATATCTCATACTTTTTTAAAACCAATTAAAAACGTTAACGATCGTATCACTATCTAAAATTATCACTTTTAACTTTAAATGCTTTTTTTTCTTCTTTTTTTTCTTCTTTTTTGCTTTTTTTTTTTTTCAAGTATAGAGCATCAAGTGATAAACATATATATAACATAAATAAAACGTAGAACATCAAGTATTGAAGAGTGAGCATTAAAGCATCGAGTGAGTATCTAGTATCTAGTATCTAAAATATAACATAGAGAATATAATATAAAGCATAGAACATCAAGTATCGAGCATTAAGTACAATAGATCGTGCATCAATTAGCGTTTTTCAATTATAAGTGTACTGCAAATTTATAAGGATGAATTAGTAAATTCACAAGATGCTTCAGTTCATTTTTGAGTCACTTCTAAAACTCTAGTCATTTTTATTAGATAGGCATTCAAATGATGTTACATCCATATGAATCACTCCTCATATTCGTCTTCCATGAATTATTTTATAAAAAAAGAAAAAAAAAGCATTAAGCATTAACAACTACTCTAAATTGAAATGTTGATACTTCTATTTCTATTAAAAGCAATGATTGCAACACTAATAAAAATGGGTTTATGAGAGCTTAAAGAAGAAGTGTGTTAGATGATTATAGATAAAAGGTAAGATTAAAGTTGGATAGTTCAAAAATGAAATGGACAAAAAGTTAGGAGTGGAGGAGATATTATATATTTGTTGTACCAACATATTATTTGTCCTTTTGGCTCCCCATTCTAATAGCAATGATGCCAAAGCTATACTTTCAAACTTGAGCTATACTTTCAAACTTGAGCTATACTTTCAAACTTGTACTAAAGTCAATTTGTATGGACTTGTGCATTCATGACTTCATCAATCACAACAATTACTTCCCTTTTCTTTTCTTTTTCTTTTGTGTAATAGAGATGTTTATAGGTGAGGATAGTGATTTCTTATCCTTTATCTCTCTTTTGTTAAATTATAAGTTTAACCAAAACCATTACATCCCATATCTATATATGATTATAAATATCATCTTTCACCTTTATATGAAATAGGTTTTTTAACTTTTCAACAATGTCTAACATAGCATTGACACAATATTGAACATTGTTTTCAAAGTTAACATATAATTGAACTTTGTGTTTTATATGTCAATATTAAGTAACTCTCTCTTTCTCTAAATTTAGCCGCATTTTTAATTCAATTATTTATTTATTTACATTGTTATTATTTCTACCTTTCTTTTATGAATTTTGTTAGTGTTGTAAATTTAATTGCATTTATTGTCAAATAGTGATGAGAATGGTAACAGTAACAAGAAGCAATGGTAATTTAATCTTCATATATTGAATTGGATGAGCTTTGTGAGATGATGATGAGAAAGGCACATCAATAAAGGCTGCCTTTTTCTTTGTGTATTGCCCATCACATACTTCCCATAATTGGTCCCCTCAACCTCAACCTCAACCTCCCAACTTCCCAACTTCCCTTTTTTTTTTCTCTCTTTTTTCTAACAACTTGTACAAATCCTTTTTCTCTACCTTTTATCATTTCAATTCTTTTACCTTTTTCTTTTTTTCCCTTTTCCCAAAAAAATTCTATTTCCCTTTCTCTAAACCTTGCTTGGTTTAGGGTAACATGAAGCACTAATATAATATATCAATATAAATAAGAAGAGGGAGATGAAAGACGAAAGGGTATTGACGTCGAGTCCATATCAGTTTCAAGAGTAGTTTGGCTTTTACCATGATATACCTAAATGATATAGAGGAAATGTCACTTGTGATTACACCAAATAACACATTATATCAGTGGAGATATGCACGAGGTGCAAATCTTTATTTGGGTTGTTCTTGCTTGCCCATACGTTAGAGTCTTGCAAGCATGTGACAACACGATTTAGAAATTGGTGGACAACAAAGCACAAGACATATTTTAAGGATAATAGACACCATTTGGTGAGCACCCAAACTACTCAAGAATTGAGGGAGTAACCTAGGTGGTAAACATATTCATTTGGTTAAAGCAATGGCTCCTACCCTCCAAAAGGAGGCCAAGGAGCTTAGAGAAAAAGTGATGGTAGCAGAAGTGATCGTCATTGCAAGAGACCTTCGAAGAAAGCAAAGGCATTAGGTGATGATTTCTATGGAAAGGGTTTGAGTGCTCTGAAAATTCCTAAAGTTTCGACACTACTAGTTCACATATTTTTCTTTTCTTGTATTATTGTTATTATTATTATTATTATTATTTTATTATTATTCTGTTAGTGGATGATTTATTCATTACTTATTTCTATAGTCACCTTTAGATGATCATCTTCAAGAGCTTGAGCAATGCAACGATGAATCTTTGACACGGCCTCATGTTGTGGATTTGGCCATTAAAGAAGTTGGTACCTAAAAACTACTAGTTGCTGAACAAGCTGAACAATCATGTGCTCTCCTCGAGGAGAATCGACGTGGTAAGATGAAAGTGAATGAAAAAAATGTTAAAAATTTGAATCCTCCATCTAAAGGAAATGTCTGCCCCAAAGAAACTTCAGAGAATGTCATATCCACACATGCTCTTCTCCAGATTTCTGAGTTGTCTTTAAACACTTCCAAGAAGCAGATGGTAGGACACCCTGTGCCTTCTCATGGGTTGGTGAAAAGATAGTTTCAAACATACTTCAGAAAACGGCTTTATGCATGTGAGAGGACATTCAAGACAAGATCATGTGCACTCTTTTTAAATATATCTCAAGATTTAGACAAAATATAACGACGATACTTTCGAGAATTGCGAAGATCTATGCAGACAACCTAACTCCTTGTTGAAGAATATTTAAACAACTATTTTAAGAGGGTAGACAATTTCAATGTTGTACAATCTTCGTATTTTGCGTAGTTGTCGTCGACAGACAAAGCTCATCAATTAGACAAGAAGCCTTAACTTTGATAAACCAATTACGAAAAGATGCCAAAGTTATTCAAGAGAGGGTTGCACAATTGGCTTTGGAAAAGATGGAACTAGAAAGCAGACTTCAAAGTATAAATACTGAGTCTAAACAGCTATCTATCTTATCTTGTGAGAAGAACGAAGACATAGACAAGAAAGAACTAGAAGTTGCAAAGATCCAGAATGAAGTCAACACTCCGGCTATCAAAGAAGAAGCATCGAGGCTCTAGCTACAGTTCATAAGAGTATGGAGGCTACACACGAGGAATTTAAGAGCTTCATGTGGAAGATTTGACTTTGCTCCCCTTCCCTTTTTTTTATTCGTTTTCTTTTTTTAATTTCAGTAAATACAAAACTTTGCTTTAATGATAATGAAAATTTCTTATTTCATGTTGCTTACATACCATTTACTATGAGATTAAGTCATAATGTCGATTACTAAACTTTTTTCTTGCACATATAACTGAACTTAAAGTTAACATTAAGCTGCCTACGTACCATTTTTATAACATTGAGATCAAATAGTTTGATTGGGTTTTTTTTTTTTTTTATCACTCACCTTTTAAGCTCGTGTGGGTTTGGAGATTATGCAGTTTAAGCTCTTGCGATAAAGAGCTTTTTACATAATGACGTTACACATAAAATGTCTTGAGAATCCTATCATTGATTGGGGCAACTTTTAATCTATCTCGATCAACAATCTTGTATACTTCATTTGTGTAAACTTCTTTGACAATGTAGGGTCTATTTCATTTCATTTAGGTGTGAACTTATTCCCTATATACCTTATCGTGATTATCGATCTTCTTATAGCAAGGGATTCCTTGATGACAATCCCAACTTTAGGAAACTCCATCAATTGCTGGGATTCCTTGATGACAATCCCAACTTTAGGAAACTCCATCAATTGCTTAAGAATGCTCTACGCAATGACAGAACCTTGATTCTGCTCCTGGATGATTTCCCTTGAACACTGTGGGTACAGGTCCTAGTCCTGTGTAACCGTCGCTTGCAATAGAAGATGTGCAAGTGTCGCTTATAGAAGATTTGGATTAAGCTTTCTTTATTGTCATTGGTTTGCTTGTAGATTTAGATGATGAGAGAGAGATAAGAGGTAGAGATATCCCATCGAACGTGTCAATTTGACCAAACAATATTTCTAATATTTGATCCTTTAATTTTCTCTCGATTGAATGTCTATATGTTTGATTTGAGGAAGCTACAACACATAATGTTTTTCTTCAATCTTGGAGGGTGGTCGACGAGAGTCTTCTTGTTCTTAGGAGAATTCTCTTTAAACTCGAGAGTCTTCTTGTTCTAGGAGAATTCTCTTTAAACCCTATGGATAAAAATTCTATCTCCACAGATGAGGAGGACTCTTCTATTTATAGTCCTCTTATGGGCTTGGACTTTGTTGATCCATGGATCAGACTCATGGATCCAATCACATATATTTTTGTCATATTTAGCTCTCCAACAAGTTAACCTTATTACATAAATTTTTGTCATATTTAGCTCTTAGGCTAAAATTGTACAAATAAATAATATTTAATTGAACCTAAAATAGTTAACTTTAACTTGAACCAACGATGAAAATATGTGATCATCTTATGTCAACACATGTCAACTTTTAATTAGTCCTAAATTCAATTATTTGTACTTGGTCCAAAAATTCTTAAACCAAATATCATATCCAACATCATATTTGAAAAGGCAACAAAATCTAAAATTACACACCTGTTTGTAGCTCACTTTTCAAAACCCTATACTCAAAAGATAAATATGATTGAATAATTGATAATTTTCTATCAGGAAGAATAAATTAGTAACAAATAACAATTAAATGGTAATTCTATACCAAGGACATTGAACTTAACAAAACTATTTGCAAATAAATGTCTATAATCTAAGGTGTGAAACCATTGTTATCTTAGACAAGATGGGGGTTTCATATGCTACAAAAAGAGGGATACCACCATATGGGCGAGCCATGGCTGAAGAAGTTTAACCCAGTTCTGACCACCATGCCAGAGAGATCTCCTCCAAGTTGTTGCCTAAGACTTCAAACTCTGTATCCCGATTCCATGCTGCGAAAGAACTCCGTTTTCTCTACTGCTAATCCTATCTGACTATTCGACTATTCCTGCAACAGCAACAAACATCAAGACTGATCTTGTCCGGGAAGTTTGTTAGATAGAGGGAGGTGTCCATACATGAAAAAACTTAACGAAACTCATCGTGGAAATCATAATCGTCCTCATCATCTTCGTTGAAAATGGCACTGTAAAATACGTAAGGATGATCGATCATTTCTGCCAAGGTGAGACGTCCATCTTTATCTGCATCAGCCTGTAAAATAAAGACAGAATGAAGATGTTAATCAACAGATGTAGTTGCTCCCTCTGGAAGATGAAAATATTTTCCAGGCCTAGTCTAATTCTAGATCTTATGCCTTATGGTAATGTTTTCTCATTTAGAAAACATTTGCAAGAAAGTTCTTCCATGTAAAATGATAAGATAAATGACGTCATACTATATCTTATGTTCTGAGGCTGATAGAGAACACTTGTCTATCTTATTAAAATCAATGAGGACCATAATAACATTAACAATTATGCTACAGTTTATTGAGTTAAAAGTCAGATGCAATAGATTCATAATGAAATCTGATAAAGGAACTTCCAAGAGAATAACCATTCAGTCCACAAAGTGCAAACAGAAAACAATTGGTGTAATGACTGCGTTTTAATATGACCGATTTTACTACTCGTAAAATGAATTTTACACAATATTACTTATATGTGATGGGTGGTCGGTCAAGTAAAAATTAAAATAACTGTACAGAGTATAAAACAATCCATGGACAACCCAGCAAGCTCTCACTGATAGAGGAAAAGAAAGAGTAAATTGTTTCTACAACCATACATAAGAATCATGAGATGTTTGTTGATGACATTAATATGTGCCACAATATCCAAGCAATATCTCAATCGTAAAAGTAAAGCTAAAAAATTCATCGACTTGCATATGGGTTTTAAGATTCGTTATGGATGAGTACCTGCTGTATGATATATTCTGCCTGTTGTTTTGCATAGTAATGCTCTGATGGGTGAATTTTTCCAATTATAGGTAACAGCTCTTCATTAGACAGGTGTCTATGAAAAACAAAATACAACACACAAAATAATCCTTAAAGTTGCCAAGGAACTCTGCAGTTATAACAAATGAGAGGTTGTCCACATTATAAATAAATTTTGGTTACCCGTCATTATCTTTGTCTAGCACCGCAAACAAGTTTCTAGCTGGGCCATCCCTGGAATCTTCAGAATGATGTGAAGAATTGTGATTCTCGTCATAATTTCTCACCATGTCAAACAGTCCATGGAAAAACTCGTTGAAGTTTATCTTTCCATCCTTGTCTGAATCTCTCTCCCTATAAGGCCACTCACCAATTGACTAGTTAGCAAAACCGATGAAATGCCAACCCCCAAAAATAAAATAATAATAATAAAGGTAGTGCCCTTCCATATACACTAATTCTGGTTGAAAGATAAGCACAACTAGATGCTATACATAAATGTAAAAGCTCCTTCATTTCCTTTGATTCACAGATTATTTTTAAGGAACATTCCATTGAAGCAATTAAATGATGTATAAAAGGCTATAGATTTGGGAGTGCATACACCATAATAAATATTTCTTGAGAATGGCAATAGATTTATTTACAATAACAAAAATATCTGTCACGTGTTATAGGGCAAAAACATTTGTTTAGATGCAATGTAAATTTTTTTTTTTTACGTAGTGAAATGTATCGTTACCATATGTACATGTAGTCTAAAAAAATTTAACTAAAAGTGCTTTTTTCATTGTGGACTCAAGATTACCCAAACATTTTCATGGAACTGGTAGAGAGGATATCTGCGGTTCGTCACTTCTCAAAATTGAATATATTAGCCAGTCGCCCAGGCTTGGTTTCAAAAACATTGTATGCTTGATACCCCAAACCTACTAAAGTTCAAGTTTGGGGAAGACTCAGTTACAATGAAGTGGTTGAACATGATATTCTCTCCGAGTGATGAAGATTTTAGATCTAGTGATAGACAGTTTACCAGACTCTCGTCTTGAAATTTACAACAAAGGGAACTACAAAGTCAATTCTGAACTTCCTGAGCTGACAGATATGCTTAGAAGAACTACCAAGTCAGTTCAAAGGAAAAAAGGGAAAAGAAGTACTCTTCAGTAAATTTGTTCTTGTGGACTTTAATATAGAGCTCCTTTTATATGCCGCCTCCCAATTGATATGCTTTTGAGCATGGAAATCTAGAAAGCATGTTTCTTCACTCTGCTTTTTTTTATTTTCTCTTAAGACGGGGGGAAATAAAAAGTAAACAAAAAATGAATTTGAAAAACAATCGAAGTAATTGGTGTAATCCAATTCTTCATCTCCTAGCTTCTCTCATGTTGCCATCCTCTTCTAGCGAAGCCCGTTTTGTCCTTGATTGGCTGTAAGAGGGGACTGATGCCAACAGGCCATCACTAAGAAACAATGGAAGGAAGCACAATCTATCTATCCCCAGTGAAGTCGACAGAATGTTTCTCTTTTTATAAGGAACGACGACAGGGTTAACATCAAGGACAAATGGAACCTCTAACAATCTCTACAATGATATAATATTTTACGACTCCACTTTGAGCATAAACCCTCATACCTTTTCTTTTAAAATCACCCAAAAGGTTTCATACTAATAGAGATAATGTCTTCACTTATACACCATGCATCTCTCCTTTTTCTAGCTAACGTGAGACTACATTTGCCAACGTGAGACTTCATTTGCACCTAACAATAGGTATATTCAGAACTTCATAAAAGAAAAAAGGCAACAACCTAAGGGCCAGAAGCCTAACCTAAAAGCTCAAAAGGAGGAAATAAAAGAACCTACATGAATAGAGCCTTCCAATCAGAAATGTCAAACGATGATAAGAGAGGCAATCATTCCTACGCCTTCAGAAGGATTTTAATTGAAAGATGATAACTTGATAAGATAGGGGATCAAATCAAGAGGGAAGAATAGATCCTTCGCAATGAAATAACCAATTAGAAGGAATGAACAGGATGAAGACGCGCTACGTAAGAAATAGGTCTGACTAAGAACAGTTTGAAGTAAATGGTGCAAATAGGTTTGGAAACATAGGTTAGTTGTTTTGAGTAGATGCTTCCACGACAACCAGCTGAAAGTTCTCAAGAAATCCACAGATCCATAAGAAGATTTGTATTAGAACCTTTGGCACTGCTTAGAAGTGAATGCTGGGTATATGTGAAAGGATGGTTGAAGTTCCCTCACGTGATCAACAGCTAAAAATTAGATGAAATAACCAAAGTTCAGTTTTATTGAATGTACAAAAGAACAGCTAACTCAGCTAGGTGAAATAGAAGCTTACATTAGAGTAAAAGAGAATGCTCTTAGATTTGTACTAGTTGAAGTCAAAATCCAAAGGATCAATGAAGAACTGTCCACATTTCAAACACCGACCAATATGAAGAATAATATTTATGTATATATAACCAGGCATTCGTGGAAGTTAAAAGTCGCAATAATGGAAAAACGGACTTGTTTCTGGTGGACAAGAGTACTTACATCCCAACTGTTTTCATGTTTCCCTAGTAACCCAAGTACTCAACCTAGAAAACCAGCCAAATGATGATTCTACTCCAGATTTGGTTAAGACAAATACAGTCTGATGGAAAAAGAAAAACCATCCTCAGTCCCATCAGACAATATGCCCAAGCAAATAATGAGTTGTATTGGTTCACAAAGAAAGAGAAGCACACTAGCAAGGCACGTGAAACTTTCCAGCCAATAAAAATTAGAGAACTACGCTTTGCAGCAAAAACTTCTTTAAACCTTCTCTTAGGAAAATTAGAACATGTGGCTAAAGGTAAAAAAAAACTATCGCCAAAGATCATCAGAGCTTCATCTCCAATGTGGGAGTCCTGATTTCGGAAGGCCTCTCTCTAATAAGGAGATGAATAATATGATTGCCCTCATGCAAATCACAATTAACCACTAAGATAAATATTTTTGGACTTTAGAGAAGAGCAGAATTTTCACTTGTGACATTGTATTTTTTGGCATTTAAGGAACAAAAAAATCCTTCCTTATTTGAAACTTCTCAAATCTACTGGGCAAAGAGGCACCGCCAATGCGAAGAGTTAACATTTTTCATGCAGATTTTACTCTAGGACTGAGAGGGAATCTGGCTTGGATTTTCAAAGAATGGAAAATCATTATTGGGCTTTCTCTTAGGTGTGGTTTTATGTGCTTGAGAAACAAAAACCTAAAAATTGCTATATAGACCAAATCTTTGGAACTTTAGTAGATAGTTTTGGTGTCCATTGGAGTTTCTGCTGTACCTTCAGGCAATCTCCACACCAACTGCTTTTTGATAACTTTATGAGGAAAGCCAAGATTCTTCGGAGAAAGATTCAGAGCTTTTATTTGTGAAGACATGGCTTAAAAGAAACCATAATTTTTCTCAAAAGATGCTTGGGAGACAGAAGAATGTTCCAGAATCCATTCAAAATAAAGCTTCCTTTTGAAGTGCAAGGCAAGTATTTTGTAATGGTGATTCTTTTATGTCAACATTGGAGAAGCTTGCTGTAATCCGGCTTGACTGGTGAATGAATTTCCTATCACCCTATTTGTACTTTTCCCCCTTAATGGTATCTTTTTTGTCTGTAATAAAAGAAAATGGCAATAAAGTAAATCTTTGTGGGGGTTGAGGGGATAATTATCTCAAAGAGTTTCCCCATATTATACCAAGCGGCTGGTTTGAAGATGTACAATCCTAGAGACAGTTGGATGGAGAAGATATAGGCGCTCCTGAATATTTTAAGAGCCTTGAACCAAAGAAAATTTGGAAATCGACTGTTACTGATTTAATGCTTCGAAGATTTCCACTGATATCCCTCTTCCTATTCCTAACAAGCAACTCTCAAATCAGCGAAGGAGATTCATCAATCAACTTTTCACTGATGACCAACCTCGTAGTCATCCACTTCTATATTTAAATGCAATTCCCTTTATTTAAATCAGTCTTCCCTGTTCCCACAATGGATGAAAAGAATTACAACAAACTGTCATTCATATTCGAAAAACAACGTTCAAAATAAAAGACATCTCTTTCTTGATTCAGTGTGCTGTGTTTTTTTCCCTCTCTAGGTGTTCTTGGAAGTGTAAATTATATATCATCATCAGATACTGATGCCATTTGGAGCCCTTTGATCTTACGACTGTGAAATTGCCTTTAGGAAGTTGGAGCATAATATTGTACATTGGTTTAGCTTCATTACAAAGTTTTTGTTTGACGTTCATTGACAAATGGTAATGAGAATTTATTTTTGTACGTTTGCAACTTTTTGATACAATGTCACCATGAATCTCTATCATTACACCATTCTGGAGTTGGAATAGAGTTGTAATATTGGTTGATTAAGTGTAATTTGATTTAGTTTCGCAGATGAATGATTTTAAAAAAATGCTCAAAGTAAAAGACTTCTACAACTAGAAGGATCCCTAAACTGAATATTACAATAAAGAAGAGAAGAACCCCACAAACTTTTCATTCATATGTTGTTAAAACGAACAATTCAAATGTAGTCATTAACAGCGGAAGCTTGGCAGCATGATAACACTAGTAGTAGTTTCAGCAGAGACGAAGAATAAGTGAACATGCTAGAAACAAAAGACATGGAAACTAATAGAAGCGAATCTATAGTATCAATAAAAGTTTTGTCATAAAGTTTCATTACCGTATTTCTTCCTCACACAGCCAATGAATTAGCTTTGGGTTTTTGCTGTCAGCTGGGTGCAGAAAGCTAAAAGTCCAGAGATGAAGAAAAATTATAAGCATATCAATCAACATATCCAATAAACTTTCCATTCTCGCCACAGAAATAACTCTTCAAATATTAAAACTTACTCATTGAACTCGGTCAAATTCAAAAGGCCATCTCCATCCACATCTGACGCATTAAAATGCTCCAATTTCCACCAACCCATATCGTAGCCAAAGGAACTATTATCTGGCGAGCAGTTTCATAATGAGTAACACACAAAAGAACTGCCTAAAAAGAATCTACAAGTAGAAGAAAACATAAGAGAATTGGAAAAACTACTGTGAATCTACATCATATTTGCAGCAATTACATATTTTTAGTGTCAAAATACTTCTCGCTTAAGAAATCGATCTACACATTTTCCAAACTCGAAGTCCTAGAGATTGGACAATACAAACCCCAAACAATTGGCAATGAGCAAGATATACAAGAATTAAGACTCCAATCCAAGAGCATTTGAAGAAAAACATACCTGAATTGCGAACCCAACTAGGAGGCTCATACTCGGAAAACGAAACAAACCCATCATGATTCTTATCATGTGTCTCCAACTCCCTTTGAGTCCTATGCAAAGTTTCCCTCTGAGCCTGATGCAAATTCCACTCAGTCAATTCCTCAACAGTGACAAATCATCATCAACTGGATCAACATCAATCTTCGGAAACAGCAACATGAGCCGGTCGGTCACATTGAACCTATTATCATCATTAATATAGTCCTCAGCATCCGCAAAATCCTCCCACTCGGGTTGCGATTCTTCACCGGGGGCCGATTCCGTCAAATGCGCCGCCATCTTCGGATAGTGTTGCTCTACATATTGCTTCTCCCATTGGCGGTCTTCACGGCGGCGCTCAATGTGAGCGACAAGAGGGTCAAAGGGGACAGGCTCGTGATGGTGGTGAGAAGGGGTAAAAGTGAAGTTGGAGCGAAGCTTAAGACGGCGATGGCGGTGATTAGGGGTTTTCTTAGGGGAGTGGGAAAGGAGAAGGAGGAGAAGAATGGCAAGTGTAATGTAAATGATAATGGAAAGTTTACTCATTTTGGAAGGTTAAACAATGGCCGACAATGGCTGACAATAATGGAGAATGTGGGGGGGATTGAATGAAGGAAGAATTGATGAAGATGGAATGAGAAGGATTGAGAAAAGGAGAGAAAGACGTGCGGAAGGAGATTCCTTGAGTGAAGATGAAAATCCGATGAAGTTGTTGAGAGAAAAGGAGTTGACGATTTGGACTAAAAGGAGTTCGTCATTGGTGATCAATTGATGACATTTGTAGATCTGATGAAATCCCCTGTTTTTCCTCAAAGCTAAATCAATGAATTCACATCAAAATCTATACTTCTTCAATTATGTGCTAAATTATTCACTTTCTTAACTTTCTTAACTATTTTACCAATTTTTCTCTCGATCTAAGTTATCAAATTTTATAATATATTCTATCATTTTTTTTATTTTTTTAAATTTCGAATCCAATTGAAAAAAATTTGTTTATAATTTGATGTGATAAGTTTTGATCTCTACAATTTGATGAGTTAGAGAGTCCTTGAGCTATGGGAGAATTCTCTTGACCTTTTGGAGTTTAAAATTTCAAACTCTTACAATAACTTATCTATTTAAAGAGTTATTTGATAAAATTTATGGATTTGAGCCTTCTTAGTCAATGGACCACACTCATGACTTCAATCACATGCATTTTGGTCATATTTAGCATTTTGCTCAATTGAACTTAGACCAAGTAAACAATATTTAATTGAACCAAAATAATTAACTTGATACAACCGCTATGATGAAAACATGTGACACTATGAGAATTGGCTCATTTATGTTTTCAATTTTAATTTAGGACACATGTCAATTTTTTAATTAGTCTCAAATTCAATTATTTATACTTTTCATCATTAATTTAATAAATAATAATGTGATAATTCGTGTTTGTCTAAAAAATTTATACTCAACGGTCCCATTTATTAGCTGAAGAGTATAAAATTCTATTTGTATAATTGTGGTAGGTGTTGTTAAAGGTGGAATATAGGGAATTATAACATAACACATATCACTCCAATCTATTAAAACAAATCATCAATTTATTAGACGTCCATCAACTCCCTAACGAATCATCAACTTTTACATTTTACATTTTAAAATGTAGGGGTGAGTGGAAATATAGCAAATATCTACCGATTAATTAAGGTTATAGCAAATCTTTAAAAGAATTGCAAGTATGGCAAATTTTAATTAAATTTCAAGGTAAAAGACAAAAATACCCCCAAATACACTTTACGTATTGTCTTCCATTTTAAAACGTATTTGGGATGTTGCTCATGGTCTATCAATGATATGTTCTTGTTAGTGATTGATAGATTTGGAGGATGTTGAACTTGTTTCTTAGCATGCTAAACTTTGTGTTTTGTTGCTTAGGGATATGGTCTATCAGTGATATGTTTATATCAGTGATAGACTTGAGGGATGTTTAGTTTGTTTGCATTAAGACGTTAGTAGATGCTTTAGTTCAATGCACATTTTTCTATATGTTGTTGCTTATGGTCTATCAGTGATATATTTCTATTATTGATAGACCTTGAGGATGTTTGGTTTGTTTGGGGTAAGATATGTTGGTGGATGTTTTAGTTTAAGTGTCATTTTTTAATCTATCAATGATACGTTCTATCATTGATAGATTGTAATATGTTTAGTAAATACTTTAGTTTAATGTGAAATCATATTTTGTGTGTTATTGTTTAGAGTCTATTAGCGATATGTTTCTGTCACTAATAGACTTGGAAGATGTTTAGATTGTTTTCATTATAATATATATTTATAAACTCTAATTCGACATTATCATTTCAGGTTGTTCAAAAAAAAATGAAAATGATGGAAATAGCAAAGGATGTTATAAATGTTAGGCCGAGAGACAACTTAACCGATCAAAGAAAATGTTGGATAATGCAAAAACTAGAATATTAAGAGACCGATTTATTTGTCCCTAGTTTTCATTTGCAACTCTCTCATTGAGTAAATGGATATTGTATTATTAGTTTTGCGATATTTCATGATAGAAATATTTTATATGATTTTGTCAATTGATATAGAAATGTTGGACCACAGTTGAATATTGCAAATTGACTGGTTTTCAATGGATGTTGAAGTTTTATTAATGAATATCATAATGATGAAAAAAAGTTCACAATGGCGTTACCTCTTCATATTTAGTTGATTTTATCATATTAATATAGAAAAATGTTCGATCACAGTTGAATAATCATTGCAATTATAAGCTTTTGTGTTCCCACTAAGAAATTAGTATTATACATGTTGAACAATTGCAATTTAATATTAATTGATGCATTTTATTGAGAAATTTTTTTGTTAATATACATGTTGAAGTCTATCATTGATAAACTATCAACTATAAATCTTAGTAAAACTATAAATTATACTTCATTACATTATTTCATATTACTACTTTACAATAAAGTAACTACTGCTAACAAAAAAAATGTTCTCTATCTTCAAGCAGAATGATTCTCATCAACAACGTAATGTCACATCATTTTGTGACCAATAGGATGACAATTACTACACTTTGATGATTTTTCTTTTCATTAATCTTTTTTTTTGTTTCCGTGGTCCTTATGCTTGCCGCTCGTAAAATAGAGGTAGTATTACACTCATAACATTGATTAATCATCATTCTGAATCATTGCAATATATATATAATATACAGTTTATCATCATAGTGTTACACTCATAGCATTATAGAAGATAGAGTCTATCACTGATTGACTAATATTAGTGATGGCCTAGGATACAAGTCTATTATTGATAGACTACTATTAGTGATGGACTAGGATACATATCTATTATTGATATACTACTATCAGTGATAACTTAGAGTATTAGTGATGGTCTAGGATGAGGTTTAATATCGGTGATGATCTAGGATACGAGTCTATCATTGATAGACTACTATTAGTGATGGACTAAGATAAGAGTCTATCATTAATAGACTAATATCACTTATGGACTATGATAAGAGTCTCTCATTGATAGACTACAATTAGTGATGGACTAGGATACGAGTCTATCATTGATAGACTACTATCATGATAACATAGGATATTAGTGTTGCATTAGGATACAGTTCTATCATGGGATAGTTGCAAATTTAGCAATTAAATTCAAATTAATTAAGTATATAACACAATTTAAAAAAAATTGCAAATATAACAAAATTTGTCAAATTCTATCAATGATATAAGTCTATCACTGATAGGTCATGTTGCAAATATTGGTCTATCGCTGATATATCATATAAAGTTTATCAGTGATACAAGTCTATTAGTGATAGTTTTGCTATATTTACAATTTTTTTTAAATGTTGTTATATCCTTAATTATTATTGCTAAAAAATTCATTGCAATTTTCTCTTCTATCAATGATAGACTAACATCACTATGCTCATATTAACTAATCCAACTAATAATCTATCAGTGATAACTTGTATTCATCAATATTTTTAGGAAAAAAAATCTCAATTTCTTTTAACCTAAAATTTGTAATAGAAAAATTCTTAATATGCTCAATTTCTATGAATCCTCAAACAAATGAAATACAATACAAGTGAAATTAAGCACATTTTTAAATATAAAATATTGGTAAAATCAATTGAATTGAACAAAATCGAGTGATGAAATTAAATCAAATTGTAAAAATTGGATAAAGTAAAATTTTAGGAAAAAATCACATCTAAAAAAATATCAAAGTGAGATGGAAGAAAATCGTGGAGAGAAGGAATGATCTTAAAATAGGAGAAAATCACATCGAAGATGGAGAAGAAACAATAGTAAAGATGGATAAGAGAGAAAAAGACGGTGAATATGGAGAATGGAGAAACAACGGTGAAAATGAAAAATGGAGAAAATCGTGGAGAATGAGAGAAAATTGTGGAGAAAGAGAAAATTGTGGAGATTTCTTTTAAAACAATGGTAATTTCGAAATAGTTTTTAAAAAAATACAAAAACGGCTACATTTACAAATTATTATATACTTAATATTTTATGCCAAAAAGGTTATTCATTATAAAATCTCTAAAAAATGTATAATAAACGTGTAAACTTTTCAATTTAGAACTCTGAACTTTGAAGTCTGTATCCAGGAGATAGATGAATATATATAATGGACATGGAGAATTTACTAAACATAAAATTAATTAAACAATCATAACCTATTTTACAACCAACTGAATTTCTTTTAATGAATATGTCAATTATAATATTAGACACAAAATTGAACGTTTGGAAATCTATTATATACAAAATCAAGGCATATATTATTAAAGGGTCAACGGCTCCCGTGCCCCTCTCACATTCTCAATTTTTGTATTTTAATATTAATTTTGAAGTTTGAAAATACAATACATATTAAATAATGCTTCTTTAAGAGTAAATTTAGTTTCTAGTATAGTGGTTGTCGTCTCTCTACCTCTAACAACTTCTGTTTAAATCAAATTGACCATTTTTTAAAATAGCAAAATAAATTAAAATATTTACAACCAGCAAAATTTTTGTAAAATTTGCTATTTTTGAGAATTCTAAAAAAAAATCTATATAAGACGTGTTATTTAACAAACTTTCACTCTTTCAACAATATTTCACGAAAAAATGTATGCTTTTCTTTATGCAATTTTTAAATTCACATATTTACGTTACTAAGGCATATATTTGTTTTATTTTATTTCATAACTAAACTATGGAGGCATCATCTTTAAACAAGAGACAAATACATGATGCTGATAAATCTTATACATAAATCAATTTAGGAGAACTACATACATATCCTAGTCTAAGAACTGAAATTTCTGAATATAATTATAATATTAAAAAAGGTCTTTGTCAACCTTGAAATCATACTTCTGCTATGAATATTGTGAAGACTCAACTGCGTAATCGAATGAGAGACCAATAGATGAATGATTGTGCTTATATTGAGAAGGATTTATTAGATAAGCTAACTAATAAATTTATCATGAATCGATTTTAAAACATAAAAATCGTAGAAGACAATTGTAATACGTACTAAATTAATTAGTTTTTCTTTACTTTATTCCACACTTTTAAGAGTTTAATATCAAATATTCACGTCAAGATTTATGATAAGACTATTTTCCAAAAAAAAAGAATTACTAAGCTTTTTGTTTGAAATTCAATTTTAATAATTTTTCATTCGAAACAAAAAAAAATAACCAAAACTTTTTTACGAATATAGATATATAAATAAGAGTATATTAGAGATTATATAATTGAAAATATTTCAATAGTTTTCGTTTAAAATAAAAGACGCACCTGTAAAAAAAACAAATTATGACAATAAAATTCATGTCACTATTTTTTCTAAATTGCAAAAGTAATAAATTTAAAAGTCTATAATCCTCTGATAGCAAAATGCAAAAAAAATTGTGATGAACTATTTTTTAAAAATGTTTTTGTCATTTGATGCAGTTTTAACTTGTCATTTGATTTCTTTTAACTAGAAACTTGACATGATATGTTTAGACTAGAAAAAATATTTTCCAAAAAGTTATTCCTATTTAAACACGTTTTATATTTCTTTGAAAATATGTGTATGTGTATTTTTTTAGTTCATTTGATAAAGTTTTTGTTTATAACTTCTTAAGAAATGGATGTAAAGTTTTTGTTTATAAGTTTGTAAGAAACGGATGTGTTTGGTAAAATTTTTGTTTATAAGTTTGTAAGAAACGGATGTGTTTGGTAAAATTTTTGTTTATAAATTTGTAAGAAACGGATGCGTTTGATACTGTTTATATGTTTCTTATTTTTTAAATAATCGGAAAGAAAAGAAAAAAAAAAAAACTCCTCGTTCCGTTTCTTTTTCTCTTCCTTCCGTTTCTCCTCTTCGTTCTTGGGCTTTCGTCTCCGATTCTCCATTCCTCTTCGTTTAGTTCCTCTCCGGATTTCCTCTTCTCTCTTCGTTCTCTGGCTTTCTTCTCCGCTTCTCTTCTCAAGCTATGGCTATAGTTTTCTCAAACTTCCTCTTCATCAATTTCCAAATTTGTGATTCTCTTTGCTCCATCAACAGGAACCACTTTTCTTCCTCCTCACTCCCAAAGCGGAACCTGGGCAACGAATTCTAGGTATTCACTTTCCCTTGACTTCCGCTCATTTTCCTTTCCTTTCTGTTCTGGGTTCCTCAAATTTTCAATTCTGAGATGAATTTTGTTGAGATTTAAACCTTTTTGTTTCAGCTGAAGTTTAGTGGAAAGGTGGATGTTGTTTCTTGAAATTGAATCCATGTATTTGCTGCTTATTGTCATCATTGTTCATTGTCAAATTAGAACTCCAATCCTCTGTTTTTGCATTCAAAACCCCTTTTAGATTCCAGGCATTGCTCGATTTATACTGATTTTATGTCCTATTTGATGATAATAGGCACTTCATTGGAGGTGAAAACCCGAAAATTTACTTATTCTGAGGTGGTGAAAATGACCAACAATTTCAAAAAAGTTTTGGGTAGAGGAAGTTTTGGAGAGGTCTACTATGGTGTCATTCACGGAGTTGAAGTGGCAGTGAAGATGTTTTTATCATCATCACAAGGATATCGACAATTTCAAGCAGGAGGCATGCTAACTTAAATCCATAATTTACTAATTCATTTACCACTTTATATCAAACATAAACTGATAACTTAAAAAATGCAAGTTGCTTCTTATGAGAGTTAACCATAGAAACTTGAACAGTCTTGTTGGATATTTGAATGAAGAAAACCATATTGGCCTCATTTACGAGTACATGGCAAATGGAGATTTGGCCGAACATCTTTCAGGTAAACCCAATGGTGATAAGTTTCACATTATTACTTAGAAGATTAGTCTAAATTTGAATGTAATTGATGAGTTTTAAGAGTTTAATTCTTGTTTTATGTATTGAAATCATCTCTAGCAATGGAAACTATGAATCCAGTGTTTACTTTTGTTGTTAAGAGTACCTCTTATCTTTTGGTTTGATTCAAGGATAAGCTTCAGATGTATAGAAATTAATGATGATACATGATACATGATACATGATACATGATACATGATCTTGCTCTTACCTTCTTATCTTTTGGTTTGATTCAAGGCTGTTGTAGTCTATATTTTGTGAAAAACTGGCATTTCTTTCAAACTTTCATACAAATATTTGTTTTAAATCACTTCTGTAGACTGGAGAATATGAAGAAACCATAGGCACGTGTCTTACTCTGAAGTCATGTTTTCTAATGTAGAGGAAGTCCATGTGGTTGAAGAAGATCAACCATCTGAAACAAATCGTTGCTCAAGAGAAGCAGTTGAACCAAAAAGGAGTTGAAGCCCATTGCCTGTGTACATAAGATCCTTAAATTTAAGCTACTTAGATTATGTTGTTCCAAGCTCAATATCTTAGTTATTTCATATTTGTATATATTGAGCTGTAAGTTTTATGTATATGTAGATGCAATGGGACCGATAAGCAAGGAATTTAGATAAGTTGTCAGTACTCATCGAAGTAAAGAACAAGTACAGGGAAATGACTATCCTCGTTTGTAAAACAAAACAACCTTGAATGGTGAATTATCTATGCCTCTTTCTACTATCTAGTTTATTGATTTTCTTTCTTTTCTAATTTTAGTACTACATTTTAGATATCACAAAAAAAATCCGAACAACGTTGTGTCACGAGGTTGTTGAAATTGATGAATTAAGAGGTGAGGACTATGGTCAGACAAGAAAACATAGCCAATGGATTACAAAGAATTTGAAAAAATATAAATTTCATCGAATGTATAAGGTAGGACATTATTAAGAAAGCAAAACAGTTATCAAATACAAGTTTCTGTTTCTGTTTTTCAAGAAACAAGTATCAAATATATTCCTTTTTTGTTCTAGAAAAGAAACAGAAAATGAAAAACAGAAATATTACTAAACGGACTCTTAGTTAGTTATATATCCAAAATGTTATCATTGATGACAAAGTATGGGAAAGAGGTAAAGTTTGTACTTTAAACATTTGGGTAAAGTTAGTTATCAAAGGTAGGGTTTGAAAGGTAGGTGTCATGGTTAATGACATTAGGTTATATTTGGTTTTGCAGTTGACGGTCAAAATGATTGTCCAAGTTGGTCACCATAAGCATGTCATCAACAATAATCGTCATTGGAGTTGAGCACAGGGCTTCAAAAAATTGTTCTCACAGCATATATATATTATCAAATTCCTTTAATTTTGTAGGGTTTGGAAGATTTACTCTTAACAATTTTATAAAAGTTTTAAATTTGTTAAATCAAATTTAAGATCACTTGTTTTTTTTTTTCCTAAAAAAAAGTGAGAGAAAATTGGATTATTTTCAACCATCTTGATTATCTCAAATATCAAACAATGCTAAATTGATTGAGTGAGGAACAGAGTACGTACTTCAACATGAATCACGATCTAGTTCAACCAAAATCCGGATTGTATCTATCCAATCTGCGAATCTCCAGTTTCTAAATGCCACAAAATCAGTGAATCCAATAATGCACAAACAGATAGCAGTTTCAATCAACGCTCATCCGCCCTTCTTTTTCCGACGCTCTTTTATCCGATCGTCGACATCTTCATCGGAACTAGTGAACTCCTCTTCTTCATCGCCTTCCTCAGATGGAGGCGAAGGATCGAGTCGAGCGGCATCCTTAGCCCACTGAATCAGCTTCTCAACCTCATCCTCTTCGTCCTCGCTATCAGCATCATTAGGTATCGAGGATGAAAGCGGAGCAGCCGAGGAAGGCAAAGACGCCTTCAGAGCAGCGAATCTAGCAGCAAGATCGTCGCCGAGAATCGACTGAGATTCGCCATCGACGACGAGATTTTCAATCGGCGGCGGCGGTTGGAACGAGGAATCGGACTGAATATGCGGGTGAGAAGAGCGAGGAGGACGAGATCTTAGGGCTTGGAAACGGCGATCGAGATCGGAATCGAGATAGTTAGGGGAAACACGAGACATGTGAGAATCGAGGCTCAATTTGAGCATCAGATCGTCTTGAGCTGCTTGTAACAGTTGCTCGATTTGTTCCTGTTCGTCGTCGTTGCCTCTTCCCGTCTTCTTTCTCGAATCCATTTTCTTTTTCGTCGATTTTTTTTAGCAATTTTGTTAAATAATACCTCTTTCTAGAGACAAAAGGGATAAAATTAAAAACTGAATCTGAAAGTTTGAAATGGTTATTGGCCCACTTTTTCAAAATTTTGAATTCTACCCCATCATCTCACCTAAATTTTCCAAAACTAACCCTATTTATCTCCATTCTTATAACATTTTATTTAGAATAACGAAGGAAAATAGTGTTGAGAAAGTGTTTTATGTAATGTGTTTTTATGTTGGGAATATAAGATTTGGAAAATAAGAAGCATTGATTATGGGAAGACCATAATTAGAACTTGCATGTGGTGAACAAAAGTATGTAACAAGTCAACAAACACACGTCGAAAATAGCCAGGAATGAAAACACAAAACGACAAGCGTCAAATCAGCAAATTAGTGGTCGACTTCGACCAAAGCATACTAGAACCATTAAATCTGTGACGTGATGTGGCTACACAACATAGTATGAAATTTATGCAAATATGCCGGACCAACAAAAGAGAGATTTCTGATCAAAGTCTTACTAAAGTTTTATCACTCCACCATTTCATTGAAGTTCTAGTTGAGAACTTTGAGATAGAGATTCTACCATATTCTATTCCTTTAGCAATCACAATAGAGTAGACAGTAATAGAGCCAAAAACTACAAGAGATTGCCATTTGTGACTTTGACACACTTACAACTTAGTGAAAACACCATCGTATTTGAAGAAAATTGACGATCAATATTTAATATGATCAAACCAAAGCACAAATTCAAAATAATTCCTAAAGGCTAAAAATATAACTATACTATAGATAAATACAATATGTATGAAGAAATAATCGTCAAGAAAAGTTAGGCAGATTTTAACATAAGTATTTACGTTGTGGTGCAAGTTTTCATAACGGGGATACAAGAAAAATCTATGAATCTTTTTCAGATTGATAAGAGAAAAAATCATGTTTTAAAAAAATCATTTTTATTTAAATTCTTTTTGTTAAGAACTAGTCAAAATACATTTTAAAAGGTACCTTTTAAGTAGTAATTGTCAAACACTTTAATTTTGTTTAAAACAACTTAGTTTCGTAATTCAATAATACTTTAAAAGTTAAACCAAACATAACTTATGTCTTATTCATCAACTAGCCAAGAAACTCCAACATTATGTATATGATTGGCCAACGGGTGAGTTACATATTCATTATATGGTGGTGCTCATAGATTGGCTTGTTTCATGAAGTTGGCGATAATGTGTGCAGTAAGTACGATATATGGTGATGCTATTCAAAACAGTTGAATCTTTAGTGTGTGACCTTGTTATTAAAAGAGTTAAATTTTTATTGTTTTTAAAACTAAGATTTTAAGGTTATAAAAATTTTATTTTAGTTCTTAAACTTTGTATTTTTTCTATTTTGATCTCTAAACTTTTAAAAAACGTATGTTTTAGTCCTTGAACTTTTGAAAAAAAAAAAGCTTACTTTGACCTGCAATGTTAGAATTTCGTTAAACTAATTAACGATGTGACTTCTATATTTGGATGATTAGACTTAAATTCATCATATTAATTAAATTAATAAATAATCAATAAATCTTAGTTAATTTGTTCTATAAACCTTTTATGCCAAATCAGAGAAACATAATCAACACGTTTGAATTAAATAAACCCAAATTAAAAACTTAATTTGATTGTTTTTTTCTCCAACGCTTAAATCCCTCACGTTCCCACTCCGACTACTCACCCTTTGTTTATTTATTTGTTGAAATTAAAATCTTGAAGCAAGTTAGAACCACATTGAGCATAATAAAAAAAACAGAATTAACATATTGGTTTTAACATCCATAACAAGATAAAATAAACTAGAAAAATAAAATAAATACAACACATGTATATAAACTCTATGAAATTGCAGATAAAATATTATAACAATGTATCTCAAAACCTCCAAAAGAAAGGAAGAAGAAAATTTTGGGATCGAGAAAGAGAAAAAAAGCACTTCAATGGATCACAAACTATGCCAAACTCAAGACATGTAGATGAAATGAATATTGCATATTCTTTGATAAAATTAAATTAAAATGACAATGCACCAAAATGGTGACAATCAAAACCTCGAAAACAATAACTTCTTAAGTTCTTCAATAAAACATTAATTTACCACATAGTCTTTACTTAAAACTTAAAACTTAAAACCCTAGATTATTAAGAGTGATTGTCTTATTTGACATCCTAGTTATTCAATTACAGAAGCCTCTGTCTCGAAGAGTCTTATAAAATAAACTTGGTGTACAATTTATTGGCGCGAAGAGTCTAAAAAATCTAATGTAAATGCTCCTCATGCTCAATTTGTGTCTTGGAGTAAACCAAGATATCGTCAATAAAAACTATCACAAAAATGAAATCCTAAAACATCTTGTTCATCAAATTCATAAATACAACAGGAGCACTTGTCAAACCAAAAGACATCACAATGAATTTGTAATATCTATATCTGGAACGAAAGGTAGTCTTGGGAGTGTCACTATCCTTAATCCTCAACTGGTGGTAGCCTAATCGTAGATTAATCTTGGAGATAACAATGACTTATTGCAACTAGTCAAACAAATCACCAATTCTGAACAGCGGATACTTGTTCTTGATTGTCACTTTGTTCAACTCTTTGTAGTCAATGCACAGCCACATCAACCCATCCTTCTTCTCAACAAAAAAATTAAAATTGGTGCTCTCCAAGGTGACACCACTCAGTCAGATGAAGCCTTTGTCCAACTATTCTTGTAATTGAACCTTCAGCTCTTTCAACTCGACTGAAGTCATTCTTTACAAAGCTTCCGATGTGGGAACGACGTCTGGCTCTAACTCAATGGCAAAGTCAATATCTTTGTGAGACGACAATTACATCAAAATCTAAACCCTAAACCCTAAACCCTAAAATTACATCAAAATCTTGCATGTCTAGAATTAACAAGGTTACATCTAAAGCACAATATGTTATCTCTATCTAACATGCTTTTATTGTAAACTTTGGATCTTAGAGAAACTAAGTCTTTGTGAAGAACTTGGAAGATTTGATGTTGTTTGGAATTAAGATTAAAAGAGACTTGATTGTGTCATTAAAAGTATGTCATGATATTTGGAAAAGAGGAAGTTTGGCTAAGTGTCAAGGAATTGAAGACTAAGCGATCAGGTTCAAAGTAAGTAACCGATTCAGAAGGTAAGCGATCATGTTATCAGCTAAGTGATTAGTTAAGAGCTAAGCGATTGAGTTGGAAGCTAAAAGATCATGTAAGGGGGTAAATGATTGTATAAAAAGTTAAAACTATCGTGTAAGAGGTTGAACGATCATGTAGAAAGCTAAACGATCATGTAAGAGGGTAAACGATTGTATAGAAAGCTAAACTATCTTGTAAGAAGTTGAAGAATCATGTAGAAAACTAAATGATTGTGTAGGAAGTTGTAGGTAGAAAATGAAATTTTAAAGAAGTCTTCAAGGTTATGTCGGTTGAAATCTTTTTACAAGTGTTCGTAACACCCGTTGGGTCAAATTACCGTTTTACTCCCTAGGTTACTTATAGTCCTTAAATACCAGTGCTCCTCTAATTAACAACCTATTTATGGTCAAACCAATGAACAACCTGTTTATGGTTCAACCAATAAACAAAAAAAACCATTTTGTGCCATAGAGAGGGTAGAGCCTTTGTTCAAGTTCCGAATGCACCATTTAAGGGAACACTCATATACTTACCTAAAAGTCGGGAATAAGTGAATCTCATAGTGTGTGTGATTATGTTTTTAGCTCCCCACTCGATTTGTCCCCAAAATTACAAGCATATTGAGTCGGTAATCTGACCACTCTCTCATGTACAAATCTAAGGACAATCCCTCGTGAACAAGAGTTCATAATACACTTAGGATTAAGATAAATTATCTATGTCATCATAGTGAAATAAAAATCTAACTAGTTAACAGAATTACATCAAGTGGTTACTATTTCGTGGTCCGATTTTATGCGAACTCATTGTATGTGATACTCTCCCTCGTATGTCACCTACACAAAAGCATTGATTCACTGCGTTGTAACAAATATAAAGTGAGTCGTATCCATAATATTACCATGACAAGGTACCATGCCTTATCCCGATACTATAGACTCTTTAAATTGTATCTCGAACATTGATCCCTATATGTCGTCTCTACATATTGTTTAATACTCATCAAACAACTTAGGATGTTAATTAATTAATTTGATTTAGGTTACTAAGTCAAAACTAATAATATAATCAATAATGTTTTATTGAAATTATAACAATACTTTATTATAATAACGGGCAACATATTACATTTACTATCTACGAGTTTTAGGACATAAAATTCAACAATGTCAAATGGATACATATATATCAATAATGAGGGGAGTGCAACTACGAGACTTTAGTGGCATGATTCGTTAATTAACAAATAATGATTAGCTCGGTCTAAAAGAGTTAATTCAGTTAATCACGAATCGTTGAAGTCCCTGATCTATGGTCCATTAGGTTCCCTTGCTAGGTTATATGGAATTAACTTAGAACAATATGTTAAATTAGTTCGAATAATTCGAATAGGTAAGAAGAGGGAAACCAACAGTTATATATGATATAATGGTCGTCTTAAGTTTAGAGGTAAACCTTTATATTTAAATACGATTTAAAAATAATAAAATGTGAATGCACATTCATATTCGAAAGTTCATAAAGTAAAAATAGTCAAAATTATAAAAAGTAAAGGGTTAACTTTTGACTTTAAAAAGTCAAACTTTGACCGACCTTAAATTTATAAATTCAAATGTGATTTGAATTTCGAAAAAAATGAAAGCAGATTCATGTTCAAGATTGAAGTTAGTGAAGACGAATAAAATGATAAAAGTAAAAAAAGTTAACTTTTGACGTTAGAGGTAAAGTGTGAAAAGACAATTTTACCATTTTGACTAAAGTTAGTAGAAAAATCCAACATTTTTTCAAATTGTGAATGGATGGTGAAGTGTCGATTAAAAGACCTATTCATTTTGTTGTAAATGGAATAATGTATGTTGTTACTTTTAAATGGAAAAATATTGTAAATGGAATAAATGTATGTTGGTTCATTTTGTTGGATTAAAATGGAGTTTTATAAAATTGCTATATACTCAAATTTCCCTAAATAAATATTATTTAAAGGTACGTTTTAATTAAAGAAAGAGAGCTCAATCCATTTATCAAATTAAATGAAAATAGATCAAATAAATTAAAGAAAGGCAAAACCTAATTCTCAATCCACGCCTTTCACATACTCTTGCGTGCTCCATCCCCCTCTCTCTTACTCTTCGCGCCAACGCCGTCGCCGACGCCGGCGCCGGTTCCCCTCCCTCGTTCTGCCAGTTACTCCTGCTCGCGCCACCACTATCACCTTCCTCCTATCTCTCTACTGGTATTCTCTCAATCTCAATCTATGCCTTTCTTCTCTCTTCCAACCCAAGTTAGGATTTTCAAACGAAAAAAAAGAAAAGAGGACTTGCGTGAAAGAACAGCCTCAGCATGTTTTTAGATCAAGATCATGGTAGTGAAGAAACAAAACGATGTAAATCGAATAAATCTATGTTGTTACTTTTTTTTTTTTAATTTTTTTTGAAACGGATACTGAACTTCTAAATGCTTTTAATTCTGAATACAATTCTCATTTGAGACTTGCGAAATTGAAGCCCCGACCTAAAGTTTAATGACTCGACTCGTTGTTGACATAAAGTTGAAAAATTTTCCTCTTTGGTGTCCCATCCAGATTTAGTTTCTTGTTTGCCATCGAAATGGCAAAGGAGGAATTTAGGGTTTACAATTCGATGACGCAGCAGAAGGAAGTCTTCACCACGAAGGAGCCTGGTAAGGTTGGCATGTACGTCTGTGGCATCACGGCCTATGATTTCAGCCATATTGGTCATGCCCGTGCCGCCGTAAACTTTGATGTGCTTTACAGGTTTACCAATTTCTGCATTCTTATTTCTTTATGCAATTGATCTCATTTACTCTAAATTTTTTGTTTTGGATAATGAGGAGTCATATATGTAATATGTTCGGATTCAATACTCCTTGTTTATATTTTAGTGCATGGAATACCTAAAGTGAATCTTTTCAACTGTTTTTCTTCTTCTTAATATTTATAATAAATTAGAGATTTTCAAATTTTAGTATCTTTCAACTGCCCTTGAAAGTGAAGCACGAATTAAAAGGTGTTCCTATAATCTAAGTTGCTTATTGAATAGTGGAGTCTTTTTTTTATGTGAGCCAATGATATCCCTAGCATCTATCCAACCCTCTTGAGATTTATATATTTTTTTTTCGCATTTGGATAATTTCTTGATTCTTAGATTTTTTTTCTGCATGTCTAGTGATTTGTTTGCAGTTTTGAAGCTTTATTTTTCATCAAATGCTTCTTTTTAAAAAGGAAAAAAAATCAAAATGCTTTAAAGTTGTAACTAACTTGATAATTACGTCCCTGCAGATACCTTAAGCACTTGGGATATGAAGTTACTTATGTGCGGAATTTTACTGATGTTGATGACAAGGTGAGAGTGTAGAAATTAGAATTACATGTGGGTTTATAAATATCTCTTACATCAAGCAAGAAGTTGTTATAATGATTTACATTGGATGATTTCTAAGAGTTTCATCTTTTTCTGATATCAGACAAACTGTCGTTTAAAAACAAAAAAGTAATTTGTCACCTGATAAAGCCTTGGGACAGCCAATTTGAAGTGAGATGCCTTCCAGTTGATCTTCCCTAATCTTAATCTTTCCTTTGCTGTTGATTTTAAGCCATGCTATTTATCTCTCTGTTTAATTTGTCACATTTAAACCATGAAATTCTGTTGAACGGTTCTCATTAAAAAGATTAAAATCGAGAGTGGAGTCTTGGTTAGCTTCTTGGCTGACACTTTGTATGTAGGGTCCTCAAGAGTTAGGGAGTATGGGCAAGGGGACTTTTGAGACTATAGACTTATTTATTTTTCTAGTGATCAGTGTTCACACGATCATTGCTAAAGTGCTGGAAGAGAGATTGAAAAGATTGTTAACATCGATGGTATTAGAATCTCAGGTGCCTTCTCTAGTGTTTATAAGTTTGGCTTAGTGCATCTTATCCATCATTGGGGTTTTGTCAAACTTTGTCTGATGGGGAAATTGGATAGTATCGATCTTTTATTGATGCTTGAGGATTTCCATTTTTGCTCGAAAAGAGAGAGAGATTCATATTTGTAACCATAGTTCTTCTAAAGGGTTTCATATAAGTCCTGTTTTATTTGTAATTAATTCCTCATGTTTGAGTAAAACTTTTGCTGAAAGTTATGTTTTTTTTTCCTTTGGCAAATTATCTACAGATGACTTAACTCCTTGGATAGATTTTTGAGCAGGGCTCCCAACTTGATGGCCCCGAAATGGCAAATCTTGGGTAGGAAGCAATGGATGTTGGTCACATTCTTTGGAGTGTAATCTTTCTTATTCAGTTTGGAGTCTGTTTTTGGAGGAGCTTAGTGTGAGTTTGGCTAGATGTAGACGTTGTACAAATATGGTTGAGAGTTCTTGCTCCATCATCCTTTTGGTGAGAAAGGAAGATTTTGTGGCAAGTTGGGGGTGTGCTATCGTTTAGGGCCTTTGATGAGAAAGAAACAATAGAGTTTTGGGCTTGAGAGACATCCTGGTGAGGCTTGGTCTTGTTTTTGGTTCAATGTGTCTTTGTCAGTGTCCATGGCTAAGTCTTTTTGCTTGGTATTATTTTATTAGTTTGGACTCATTGGAGGCTATTTTTTTTAGTTTGCCCTCATTTTGTGGCTCTCTTTCTGATGCCCCTAATCTTTTTTTCACTTTTCTCAGCAAAAGTTTGGTATTCACTGAAAAGGAAAAAAAATCTTAATTTCTTTGTTTTTGATAATTTTCTAATGGTAAAGATAATTTTCTGCACGGTGAATTTCTCAGTACTTGAGGTTGCTATTCTTACAATCAACAGATAATTCGGCGGGCAAATGAGAGTGGGGAGAATCCTTTTGCCTTAAGTGATCGCTTTTGCCAAGAATATCTGTCTGACATGGCTGATCTTCAGTGCCTTTCTCCAACACACCAACCTCGTGTGTCAGATCACTTGGAGCAAATCAAGGATATGATAACTCAGGTATGAATCTGTACACCAACCGAATGATAAATCATAAAAGCAACATGCACCAATTTGTCTACAACATACTTTGACTATTGTTTCTCTAAATTACTGAATCTGAATGCATCCATGTCTCATGTGCACAATTGTATTTTAGAGCGCACACAAAATTTTGCCCCATACCTAGAGGAATGTGATTCAGAAATTAGCGGTAAGGATTCCTAATGGTAGGTCTATGATCCAAATATTACTGGTGTAGTGTGCTTACCAACTGAATATACTCTCTAAATGTTGTTTTCTTCTAGATAATTATGACACTTTTAATGACTATTTTTATATTTGTTACAATGGGAAAAACTATAAATAAAATGGGCATGATATTATGTGCTGAAATTTTAATTAATATTGTGAGTTCAAAATTAATGGCACATTGTTCATGTGAATAGATCAAGTTGGTTCTGTAAGACTTCCAAGCTAGAATTATTATTAATCAAATCTTGGTTGATAAAGTTATTTTCAAGTGTGTTGGGATACACACAGATATTACTCCTTCTGGGAAATGGTCTGTATTTGACAAAATGCATTTAAAAGATGAGTTTTGGTCTTACCCTATCCAGTCTCATCTGAATGTTATTCAAAGTTATGGAGGACGGGTTAATACAAAAAAAAGGCAATTAAAATATTGGGAGGTTGGCTTTTTTAACCATTAGTCAGAATTTAAGAGGTTTAAGAAGTATTTCTTCAACAATACTCAATGGTTTGGATTGCTCGGCTGCTTTTATTCAGATTGAAAAAAAATTGTGTGGTTTTCCTTCTGCTGAAATTGTATTCAAGGATCCAAAGCAGGGGAATTTTGCCTTAGATATGGTGATATTGAACGATCTAAAGCTTCAAGTTTGATTTCTACCAATCGGGTTGATTTATTTGCTTTTCAAATCCTCAAGAGAAGGTGAAGGGGTCTGGTTTGCTTAGCAATAATGTGCCTGATTCATATTTTATTAATGAAGAATTTAATGCCAAGCAAGTTATTGGATCCTATCCATATTAATGAAGAATTTAATGCCAAGCAAGTTATTGGATCCTATCCATCTCGCAGAAAGTTTTTTTTATCAGAATTTGAAGTCATTTAAATAGGAATGCTTTGGATATATCAACTTCTTGTTGAATTGGGATTTGAAATTACCACAGACAAAATTGTGGTGTGATAATCAAGCAGCACTTCATATCGCATTTAATCTCGTGTTCCACAAGAGGACTAAACATATTGAAGTTGTTGTCAATTTGTACCTGAGAAAATTCAACAAGGCTTGGTATCTATATGATATGTGAAGACTGGAGAACAATTAAGAGATCTTCACGAAAGCGTTGAATGGAACATGCCTGCATTATCTATGTAACAACTAACAAGTTGGGCATGATTAACATATATGCTCCAACTTGAAGGGGAGTGTTATAGTTCTAATATTAGGGATATTCTATTGTTGTAAATATCTTTGTTATATTTTCCTTTTATGGCCTTTCCTACATTTTCCTTTTTTGGTCACTCTTGTTCCCCTTATATATATTTCTTTAGAATGGAATAATAAAATCTGATTCTATCAAATCTAAGTGTTTTTACCAAAAATATAAAACAAAAAATTGTCCTCTCAGTTTTCATATGTATTATACTGTAGATCAAAGGATGTTTTCCAAAAAGAAAAAAAATGATTAATCTATGGAGCGTTCTCTCCAGTAGTTGAAAACATTGGAGTTTTACATTTGTAAGTGTCTAGTCGTTTCTCTTGTCGGAAGACTTCCTTATTCCAGATGTGATTAAAGGGGAATTTTTTCTCGTAAGTCATGACCCAATCTTGATTTTTGGTTGATAAATTTTCAGATTATAAAGAATGGATATGGCTATGCAGTTGATGGAGACGTGTTCTTTTCTGTGGACAAATTTCCAAATTATGGACAACTGTCAGGGCAAAAGCTTGAAAATCATAGGGCAGGAGAACGGGTTGCTGTCGATTCAAGGAAGAATAATCCTGCTGACTTTGCATTGTGGAAGGTAAAAATCAGATATGAATTTGGCTATGAAGTAAGTAGGAATATGAATTAGTTGTATAGTGTTTGTAATAAATATAAGCTGCGCAGGCTGCAAAACCTGGTGAGCCAAGTTGGGAAAGTCCGTGGGGTCCTGGAAGACCTGGATGGCATATAGAATGCAGTGCCATGAGTGCTCATTATCTCACGTTTAAGTTTGATATTCATGGAGGTGGCATTGATTTGATCTTTCCGCATCATGAAAATGAGGTTGCACAAAGCTGTGCTGCCTGCCAAGAGAGTAAAATCAGTTATTGGATGCACAATGGGCATGTTACCAATAATAACGAAAAGATGTCCAAATCATTGGGTAATTTTTTCACCATTCGCCAGGTAGTATGGTATTAAAGAAGCTATTGAAGCTGTTTAACCTTTTGTTTAGTTTTTGGTTTGTCTTACTATATTTTTCTTACACTGCAGATTACGGAAAGATATCATCCATTAGTTTTGAGACACTTCTTAATAAGTGCTCATTATCGTTCTCCTCTCAACTACACTGTCTCTCAGTTGGATAGTGCATCAGATACAGTTTATTATATATACCAGGTTTGGGATCTCTTCAGTCATTCCATGGCTAACCATTTAACACTATATATATCTTTTCTTAACGAAACCTGTGGTCAGTCACTTATACTTGGAGTGGTGGCATATTAAACTCGCGATAAATTATCCCGAAACCATCAGTCCTTGATATTTATGGCCTGTTTTTGTTTAATTGTTAGACTATGCAAGATTGCGAAGATGCTTTATCACAACATCAAGGGAAAACCTGAGTGACGGTTTGGGAAAAACAGGCAAAAAAGATCCTGTTAGCTCTGCTGCTGAAGAATGCATCATTAATCTACGGTCTGAATTTCAAACTAGAATGGCAGATGACTTGAACACAGCACATATATTAACTGGCGCCTTCCAGGAAGCTCTGAAGTTTATAAATAGTACCTTAACCTCACTCAAGGTACAATTTCTTGCCTACCTCTTGTACATCTCCGCGCTAATGCTATGGAATTTGTTTTATACCATTACTTAAGAAGTTCTCATTTTATGAAATCGAAATTTGAAAACTTGAATAAGCAGTGAAGTCATTGCCTCCATTAAAACAAAAAAAAAATATTCAAACTCAGAGAGTTGCTACTTAATACAGTGGGAATATATATGTATATATGTGTATATATATTTGAATTCCCTTTTCATTGTTTTTTTCGATGTAGAATAACAATTCATGTTTTCTATTTTATCAGAAGAAGCAACCAAAGAAACAACAACTTTCGATGATTCAGTCCCTTGTCAATGTGAAGAAGGAATTGAGAGAAGTTCTAGATGTTCTTGATTGCTCTCCACATCTACTTACTCTGAAGTAAATACGATCTATCTTATATTTTTAGTTCCATAGATTCATATCTTATTTTGCGTCTTTAATCTTTGCACTTCTACTGTTGGTCGTTCTCACTCTTCAAAATACTTTGGTTTTTCGAACTTCACATAAATGTAGTTGTAGATCTGCGTCTTACATTTAACACAAATCTTGTTTCCAAATCTTAGCACATAGCTTAAACAGAAGTGTGTGGAACAAGTTCCAATATAAATGACTGAAATGAATCATGTCTATGCAACATGAAAAGATAAAAACAAAATATTTTGAAGCATTAGGGATTAGAAGAGACGAAGATGAAAATCCTTATGTTGAACTAGAATTTAAAGAGAATTAAAGATGCATTCTTCCACTGTGCAGGTTTTGCAGCAGCTGAAAGATAAAGCACTGAAGAGAGCAGGGATGGTGGAAGATGATATACTGCATTTGATTGAAGAAAGAACACAAGCAAGAAAAGACAAGAATTTTGGGAAAAGTGACAATATCCGAGCCAAACTATCTTCCTTAGGCATAGCTCTCATGGACGTTGGCAGAGAGACCATTTGGAGGCCATGTGTTCCTGTAGAACCGGCGGTGCTGGTTCCTCCAGCGAACAGAAGGCGACTCAAGCAGAGCAAAAGCCAATGGAGCAGCAAGTTGCTCAGCCACCAGCAGGTGAACAGCAAACAGTTGACAATGCTCAGACAAACGAGGCAGAAAAGAAGGCAACCGTGCCTGCCATCTGATGTTTGTATCTTCTTCGTTTGTTGAGGTGAACCTAAACATTTTGGAAGAGTGTGTAGCCTACATACATATGTAGCTTTATTTATACGTAATTTAACTTATAGGTTTAGTCACTGAAAATTAATCCCATCTAACTCCCTGTTATTTGAGAATTTTCATTTGAAATAATTATGAGCCAAGAAGAAATTGATAGTTCAATTTTTGTCAGTCTTTTCCCCAAGTATTATGTCAAACACATGAAAGAATTTTAGTTTTCATACAAAGAAGATAGTGAAGGATACTTTTAAGAATGCATTGGGGGAGGCCCTTCTTTCCCTTCCTTTAGGCAGGATTCCTTTTTATAAAAAAAACTATTATTTATGTCCTTGTGTTCTTTCATTAAGTCTGGTTTGAAAAGTATAGCTCACTATAATATGTATATATAGAAAAACTAATTATGATTACCAACAATATTTTGTTCCTATTATCATTAAAAAATATAGCCCTTCTTTGAGTACTACAAAGTTTAGGAGTTTATTATAGCCAAATGTTACATAGTTTGTATTTAGGTTGTAGGCTATTTGGAAAGAGTGATTCTATATCTGTCTAAACAATATGAATATTAAAAAGAAGAGAAGTAGGAGAATTCTTGCATTCTCTTTTCCCTCACATAACTACTTTGTGCTTCCACCATTTGGTATTGAGCGACATTAGAACAATAGAAGCAACCTTAGGTTGACAAGACACAACTTAATGGGTGCAAGTGGATGTGACTATTCAAGTTTAGATGTTTATTGGCATTCTTCCATCTTTAGGACACTGTCTCTTTAATTTTAAGTGTTTATTGATTCTTTTTTTTATTAGTGGTTATTGGTTACATCGAATCCAAAAGTTTGATGAGAGATATGATTATAGTTAAAGTTGTCCTTCATTTTTCACTTTACAAATAGATTTATTATATCTGAAAGTAACTTTGAAGTTGAATAAAAAATAATAACAAACTATATATAAATTTCATGAACGAGTGTACCACACACAAATAATTACTAATAGTATTTAAAAGGTACTTGTTACGATCTTAAATAATTCTTGTCTCAAACACCCTAGTTTTTGACCTCTTAAGTCTAAACTTGTTGGAAATATAATTTATTTATTATTTATATAGTACTTTCATTATTTAGCCCGAACACAATTGATGTTTATATATAGACAGTGGCATTTTAAGAACAAATTGCATAAGTTGGAGAAGGGTAAAGCCATAAATATAATTATAGGTTTCGTTTAGTAACCATTTAGGACATGTCATGGAATTTCAAACATACATTAATTATCTTGTTTGTTCCACAAATTTTCATATTTTAAAATTCAGGACATTTTTATCCAAGGAACGTTAAAATCACATGATATGAGTTTTTTAATGGACTTCAAACTTGTAGGACTTTTAAAATCCAACTAGAGCATATCCAAAAATTTTATATAGAGGGGCACTAGCACGACTTGAAGCCACAATCTGATGGTTGTAACTAGGGGTGAAATCGTGTTGGGTTGGGAGACATTCTCAACTCAACCCATATTTTCGAGTTATTTGGGTTGGCAACTCGAATAACCCGAACTTAGTTTCTAACCCAACCCAACCAAAATATGGGTTGAATTGTCGGGTTGTATAGTTTTTTTTTTTCGTTTATAGTTTCTGATGATTATAAAAGTTCAAAATTGTTACATTTAAATTTCAAAGATACATATTCAAAATTTCATACAATAAATTTAAAGTTTATATATCTAATTTATTTTTTTATTAAATTATTATATTAATTCAGGTTGGGTTGGGTTGAACCGAATTTTTCAACCTTCCAACAAAAAAAAAAAAATAATTTTTTTAACCAAATCCAATTCATATTTTAATCTAACGGAACCCAACTCTTATAATATGGTTTGGGTAGTTAGGGCTATTCGGGCTTAACCCATATTCTTACACTTAGTTGTAAGAGGTACAACCACGAACAAATGTTTACATTTATGCATTAATAATGTAATTTAACACTTCAAAATTAATAAAATACACAAACCGATAACGTGAGATCCATGTGCTCCGCTGGTCCCTACATAAATTTGCGGGTGCATGAAACAATATTTACGATTCAAACGATCTCTTAGTTTCTAAAAAAAAGAAATTCTATTTCCTCTCAATTTCTACCGTGAGTTCCGTCTTTTTTAATTAAAGGAATTGAATTTTTAGTCAAATTTGAAAAAACAAACCAAAACAAAATCTTAAAATCTATTTATTTATTTTCAATAGTTTTTAAACTTTTTGGTTGACTTTTTTTATAACATTGGTAAAATAGTAGGAAACAAACAAACAAATTTAGAGCTCTAAAAACAAAAAATTTAGAGTTAGAAAAGGTTATAGGCTTAGTTTCAAAAAAAAAAAATTAAAACCAAATAGTTTTTAAATAATGTGGTTTTAATTAATTGAATTGCATTTTTGTTAATTTATCATCTATATATAATTATATATATTTGGTGAAAAAAAAAGCCTTTAATCGCTATTTGGGTCTTAATTTTTATTTTAATCTTCAAGGTTTTTTTAAAGTTTACATTTCTAATCATTTTGAATGTCATTTCCATTTGATAGTTAGATTTAGAAAATGTTAAATTTGACGTTGAGTTTGAGTTTAGTTTTCATTTAGTCTCCAAAGAATGATGTTTTTACACTTTTACTCGAGCTTTTGTTAATGTTCACTTTGCTTTGTTGGTAAAATGTACATCTTAAAACTAGATGTAATATGAAATAAAACGTAAGACTCAATAGCATGCTTGATATTTCGAATTTCAGTATCACATGAAAATTGTAATATTCAAATGTAGATCCCTAGATTTAACATCCATGGGCTAAAAAATTATTGTCAAGTTTATAAATATTATATATATTATTTTGAGCGATTAGGGAAAGATATGATCGAGGAGTTACAAAGCCCACCAAATCGAAGGCGGTTGATCGAAGATAAGGAGAGTACGCGATCAATTCGGTTTGGAAAAAATCCAAACTAACAAACATTTTGAAAAATTTTAAATGCTTAAACGATCTAAACCAATAGATTGCCTGACTTAATGCCGATTTGTACTCCTTTATGATTGAGGTCAGTTTGAACATTACTAATTAATTAAATCGATCATAGTTGGTTTAGTGTCAATTTGATTAGAAAATCGACTTCAACTAACCGATGCTCACTCCTATGAACTATATTCCTACCTGGCAACAAAATGAATTGTCTAGACACATCGGTCTTTTTGCTTTCAAAAATTAGGTTATAAACCCTTTCTTTTGAACGTTTTTTTTTTTTTTTGCTTCTAATTCTTAGGATCTTTTTAAAATTCGCTCCAAATTTTAAAATCAAGAATTGAAGTATTTTTTTGGAAAGGGTAAAAATGATAGCAAGAAATCATGCACAATCTTTGAAAACAAATATTAAAGCCCTATATTTATAACAATTTCGTTTTCATGTTTATGTTTTGAAAAAGTTTCCCTTCCATTCTTAATTTGGTAGATATCAAAGCTTTTGGTATTTGTAGATAGCACTTTAAGAAGTGATTGATGGAAGAGAACACAGTTTTATGTAATATGATGGACTTAAAAATTGTGGACATGGCTGATGGTTGGACTTAAAAACTTGTCCAAGTGAGTTTTTGTTTTAAACCCACATTAAGAAGGCCTTTATAGGCTTCTTTTCACTTAAGAAACTATGAATGAAATTGGGTAAATGAAAGCATGGATGAATGTCAATTTCATGCACTTAAAAAATGGAGATATAAACAATCAGTTTTGAGAAAAAAGAAAGAACAGAAGTTGTGATGAAGGAATGTTGTTGAATCAAATGTTATTCTTTCATATAGTCTCCGTTTTGTAGCCCAGTTTGTTGTGTGAATGAATTACATCTTTTAAGAAACTAGAAAGCAGCCATGTGGACAATTTTTAAGTCCAATTTTGTGCACTCAAACACCAAAAAAGTATATATCTTATGAACTTATAAGCAAACGGAAATACAATAAGTTTATTCCTCCTTATTCCTTTTTAATCTTTTCTCTTCCCCTCTCAAATTCTCTTTTTTTCAAAATATAAATATATTCCCTTTTCACTTTTTCACAAAAAATATATATTTAATTAATTGTAATTCCCAAATATTTCGTGATTGTCTGTCTATTTGATTGCACGACCCGTTTTTGTTTTGGTTTCCATTATTTTTCTTATTTTGCATTATGTTGATGTATGATGTAATTGACGTTTAACTACATTTCAATAATTTTTTTAATATGTATTTCATTTCGTAAAATTTGAGTAAATTAAAAAAATGGTATACAATTTGTTGTTTATATTATATATATATATATTGAAACTGGAGGAGTAAAATGATATATATAAATTGGAGTTGAATATAAGTGAAAAGGGGAAAATTTGAAAAGAAAATGCAAAAGAAAGTAGATGTCGTTTTGTAGGAACACTTTGATATCTTCGAAGGCGCCCGCCCTTTGTTGTTCGCTTTTTTTTAGTGTTAAAATACACAATAAACGCCGCCGTTATTCACTTCAACAGAGAGCGAACTAGCCGGAAAAAAATGTATACCAACTCCGGCCACATTAACGGCTTTCACGACGGCAGCTCCTCCTCTTCGAGAAGCGTCCTGGAACCGTTCAAAAGGTCGGCCTCGCCGGGGAAGAGGTAGCCGGCCATCCAGTGGCGGCGGAATGAGGGTTTCTGAAGACAAGCAGCCGACACAAGTGGAGGGACCTCCTTGTACTGACTTCGACATGGCTACTTCCAGTCCTACTCCCACGTTGGTATTCACGAAGAAATGATCAAGGTTTGTTTGGTTTTATTGTTTCCTATTTGTGAGAATTGCTAAATGATGCCAATTTCCTGCATTAATTTTTCTCTACTAGAACCGCTGAAACTTTATCTGGCCCCTTCGGGATATCTTTCTAGACTTAGTAATTGATATAGAAACTTTCAAGAAAGACTGACCCATGGACACCATACACTTACTGGGACTTTTATATATAAGAATTCTGAGATGATGTCCTCCCCAGCAAATGACGACAAGAACACCCACTAAGGAGCTGATGGTGAAGGAACTATGGACTGAGCTCTAGTCTAGTGTTTTGGTTTAGGGAAAGAATATAAATGCTGTCAAGATTTGCCTAAATGAAGAGGCTCTTCTCTGTTCATCTGTCCTCAATGGTCTCCTCGATGAAAATACTGTCAAGAAACTTTATCTTAGAAATTTAACACCTTTAAAGCCTTTGAAGACATCACATAAAGTCGGCTTCCTTGTCAGCCATATTCTTTAAATTTAACCGAAACCCAGTTGCCGAAATTGAAAGAAACATGCTTGGAAATATTGGAGAGCTTGGACATGCGATGGTATGAGCTTTTTCATATTAGAACCAGGCCAACACAAGAAAAATCCTTACAGTATCCACATTATTCTTATGGTTGCATCCAAGAGTAGCCTTTCTAAATGTTTTGAGTTCTTTTTAATTAATTTGTGTTAATTATTTAGAATGAATGAACTATATTAGCTAAAAATACACTTAAGTTTAGAAATTCTACTGCAATCGTGTTGTTCTTTCTTTACATTGATATATATTCTGATTGAAATACCTATTTTCAGGATAGTGTACGGACGGAAACATATAGGGCGGCAATCATGCAACATCAGAGTTCTATTGCTGGCAAAGTAATAATTTGTCTTAATGCTATTAAATTTGTTTCTTCGTCATTTGTTTAATGAAATAGTTTTGCTAAAACATGATTTTGGTCCCATTACATTGGACTTGTTCTACTTTAGTCTGTATATTTTCATAGTCCTTATACTTTTGATAGTCTTAAGAACAGTCCCTATTATTAGTTTGTTGTTGATTTTTCTATAAACATCTAGTCTTTATTAGCCTTCCCTCCATGAATTTTGGAATCATATTCACATGATGTTTATTCTTACCAAAATTATTATTGTTATTTAATCAATATTGATGTTTATTAACTTTGAAGAATCTAATTTAGAATTTATTGAAAGTGCATGGACTAATATGGATTGAAGTCCAAAGTACAAAGATCAAAATGGTATTCTAACATGACAGTCTCTTGTCCAATTTTCTTTTGTCTTTTTCCTTTTCTTTTCAGATAAAAGAAATAGAAATTATCATCAATAGTTAAAATTTACAGATGGATAATGAAAAGACATCTTCCTTTAGGAGAAGACCATCCTCCTAAACACAGGAAATTACAATTTCATATTATGAGAAAAAAAAGCTCGACTTTTTTTAAGAACCAAAACATCATGAAAATGCCCCCATGTCCCCAACTGGGAATAATTACATTATGAGATGAATTACAAGGAAGAGCTTGGAACAGAACACCACAAAAAGGTTTGTCCCTTTGGCTAAATCCACGTTTTCACCCCTACTTCAAAAAAAAAACAAAAATAAAGTTTCGTTTCAGATGTCCCAAATAACATTTTATGGCATTTATCCATCAAAGCACCGTGCCACAAAGTGGCTAAAAAATATTGTCATTTGCTCTTTTTTCAAACACTCATGTAACACAAAAAATTCTTAAAATCTATTCTGAAACTTGCTACTGTATAAACACTGAAAGCTTAGTGTCCTTGTTTTCTTTTGCTTCTTTTTCTTTGTGCTTTCTTTCTGTGCTGTTATATTTTCTTTTCTTCCCATTTTTTTTAATGAAGTTGGTTTTTAAAAAAAAATAAAATATGATCGCAGAAAAAATAGATGTATTTGGTCACGATCAGACCTCTGCTTTAATATAGAGTAGAGCAAACAGATTATCGAACTGAATAACATATGCTGATATTTCTTTGATACTATGCCACCCAAAAAGGAAAACAGTCTATAAATAGTAAATTTCAATCTAATCTATGATCTTTGGTCTTTCTCTGCTATTCACGAAGTTTCTTGTCTTTGACTCTTGCACTCACTATGCATTATTTTTTACTCTATCAAAACAGGGTTAAGATACCGGTTTTCATTTGTATAGTTCCTTATACCCATATCTGGATCTGTACTTGGTTTCCTGTTTATTTACTAAAGTCAGTTGAATACAGGTTGTAATGGATGTTGGCTGTGGCACTGGAATTCTCTCCATATTTTGTGCTCAGGCTGGTGCAAGGCGTGAGCTATGCTGTACCTAAATGTGTTTTTTCAAAATTTTTATTGGAAAAACGCAGGTGATCTATTTTGAAATTGTACTTGAACTCTTAGCTTTTCTAATAGTGAGTATTTTCATTTTTTAATATTGGTTGCTGTAGGTCCTAGACATCCCTCTCTTAAATCCAATTCCTTGAAATTCACTCATAAACAGCCTTTTTTAATCGTACATTTCTATAAAAAATTGCTTAGTTATTACTAAACAAAAAGTTTATGCAGTGAAACACAAGGGAGTGCCCATTACTATCAGAACTTGATACATGCTATTATCCAAATTTTGAGCAGAAAATAGGAAAAATCAAGAGTATTTTAAGAAGGGGTGGTGTTAGATCATTCTCCCATTTGTTTTTTTTATTTCTTTTAATAAACAGATTGGGTTGGAGTGGAAAGCCTGGTTTAGGGATTTAGCTTGATGTACCTTTTACTAGTACTAGGAATTTAATCCTGCTGTTTTATTCTGTTTTTAAAACTTTAAAAATTTTAGAAATAAACTTAATTTGTTAATCTGAGATTTGGAGTAAAAATACTTATCACTGTGCAACTTTCTTGAATACACGTTGTTTCTCACTCTTGTCAGGTTTATGCAGTTGATGCAAGTGACATAGCAGTGCAGGTATTGTTCCAGTATGATATTAGTATCTTAGTTATTATTATGGTTGTTATTGAAAGTAAAGACATAGAACAAACACAAATTTACGTGTAAACTCTACTACAGGGAGAAAAACCACGATACTTATATTTCTTATTATTTTCTTATATAATAAAGGTACAAAGGGGGAAGTATTTATAGGCAAAATGAGCCTTATTAAAATAATAAAAAATTAGGCAAAGTAAATCTTAACTAACCTTGGGCTTTCAACATGACCTAACCCACTATTTCTAACACTATTTCTAACAGTAGTAAATAGTATACTGTTGAGCTTTAAACACTTGTGTGTTTCTAGATATCACTTTCTTGATTCTTGTTACCTGAAAATTCTTTTTGTAATATACCTCACCCATGTTTTGCTTTATTCGTAATCACCACTTCTTGCATTACCTTACGCTAAGCCCTTTTATCTTGGACATTTTTTTGTATGTTCTTTTAATTTTCTCAATGAAAGCTTGGTTTCTTACCCCCCCCCTCCAAAAAAAAAAAAAAAAGAAAAAGAAAAGAGGAAAATTGTTCTTACCAATTTTTCTTTTAGTGGTTTAGTATCAATTGCAATCCTACTGGATTAAACCATAGCCTCATCTCGTCATTACTATTAAAAAGAATCTTACATATTGATGCATTTTGTTTCATTCTTAGTTATCAGTGTGTGCTCCACCTGCAATTGTTATAAATATTAATTTATAAACGTATTTTCATTAAAGATCCTACTTAGACATCTATGAATCATGATAAAAGCAGAATTTGTGCTTTGGGTCTGAGTTGATTTTGCTTTTCTTTGCAGGCCTCAGAAGTTGTTAAGGCTAACAATTTATCGACACAATCATTGTATTGCACAGTAGAGTTGAGGTGAGCTCTTTTAGTTGCAATGGTCTTTGTCTTATTGATCTGTTTAAAATGTTTCCATTATTTGAAGAGTATATTAATGATTCGAGTCGTTTCTGGTGACCTTTTTTAAGGATACAAAACTTTCCATTAAGGAAATTAAAGAGATTAATGCTTAAAATACACAATATTAAGTAAACAAATGAAGACAAAGATCCTCAGGACAAATAGAAGACAACAAATCTAGTAAGGTAAATGTACAAGACTAATAAGACCCCTTTTTTCCCCATGAGAAGAATTAGAAGACTTTTAGAAAGTTCAAATGAAGCATTGACTCCTTGCTTTGGTTGCCATTGCCTTTTTCAATTTTCAAGTTGGTTAAAGAAATGTCTCTATTCTAAGTTATTGGGAATCGTGTAAATCAGCCAATCTTCATCTAAATAGTTAAACTCTGAAAGTGATCTCTCTAAATTTACAATTATAGTTTCTGTTCCTATTGGCATCACAAGTACATGAAGTTTTTCATTTTTTCCCCCTTTTTCCTTTTAGTAAAAGGAAAGAGAGTTTTAATATTAGTTAATACAACATTAGGTTATTAGTATAGTACTTAGTTATTGCCGAGTTGAGTACATCTCAACTAGTTAAGACATTTACTAACAAAACATTAGAGGCTTAAATCCCCACCTATACATTTTTTTAATGCAATTGGTATCAAATCCCCACTCCCTAAACCATCATGGGTTGACCTAGTGAAAAGGGAGACATAGTCTCAATATCTAACTAAGAGGGCGTGGGTTCAATCTATGGTGACCACCTACCTGAGAATTAATTTCCTACGAGTTTCCTTGACGTTCAAATATTGTCAGGTGGGTTGTCCCGTGAGATTAGTCAAGGTGCGCGTAAGCTTGTTCGGACACTCACGGATATATATAAAAAAACAAAATCTCCACCCCCTAAAACCCCATGCATGTTGATAACACATACATCATTTAGCTGTTATAATTAATTATTTAATAGTTTTGATTAATTTGTTAATAAATATCAGTAGCAGTTGCATTGTTGACTTTTTTCTCCTAAAATCATGCAGGATGTTCAAATTGATGAGGGTGTGGATGTTATCATTTCTGAGTGGATGGGATATATGCTTTTATACGAGGTGATTATGTTTAGTGACTTGTAAAGCTGGAAATAACTACCTTATCAGCATGTTTACACTGATGCTTTTAAGGAAAGAACCATTTTTACTTTATGCTCTTTATTGAATAGTGGAGTTTTTGCTATTGCAGAGCATGCTTGGAAGTATAATTTACGCTAGAGATCGGTGGTTAAAACGTGAAGGCCTGATACTACCATCAAATGCAACAGTATCTTGCTTTTCTTATATTTTCTTCAGTTTTTATCTGTTGTGTAACACTGGTGGCAAATTTTCTCCCTTTGTGGCTTTTACTTTCATTGAGTTATACTATGTGTTAGAAATAGTGAACTTGGGTAATTGTTGAAAGCCTAAGGGTAGTTGAGATTTACTTTGCTCTAATTTTTTATTATTTTAATTAGACTCGTGTTGCCTATAAATATTTTCCCCTTTGTACCTTTATTATCATAAGAAAATAATAAGAAATATCAACATCGTGGTTTTTCTCCCTGTACTAGGGTTTCCACTTAAATTTGTATTTGTTCTACATCTCTACTTTCAATATGGTATTAGAGCGTGATATCGAAAAAACCCTAGACAATCAAACACTTAATGGAACCCTAGCAGAAGGGATAGCCATTGAATCAGTGTAGCTGTCGCTGCCGCAGTTGATGTTCGGATTAGCGTCGCCGTGGATGAGTGGTTTCGGCGTCTTTAGAACCCATAGGCTAGCCTTCTTACCCAGTCGCAAAGTGTTAGACCAGCAGCCTTTAGCTGCATAGGTCTCTCACGCACCGTGAATTCAGATTCCCTCATACTCGTTGCCTGGCCCTCACGCATTGTCGTCTACACCTACACCTTCATTATTTGCGCTGCAAACCCTAGTGGCTGCTCCGAGATTGGAAATCCAGCCCACTCAACCTTTGAGGTAGGTGAGTCCTCAACGCAGTTAATGGCCCATGGGAGGTTCATCTCTCGGAATTGCTCAACATTAGCTGGACATGCTACGACAACATATTGCAGCGATTGAGGCAACGCCAGGGGCTCCGTCCAATAACCATTTGACCCCACTGGTGTATTTTGAAAATTTGGTAACCTCGCTCTATGCTTTGTTCTCTTCTCATGTGTCTAATCCAGTGGCACAATCTACAAGATATTTTCTAGGTGAGAAATTGAATGGTCAAAACTATTTTTCGTGGTCCCAGTCTATTAAAACGATCTTGGAGGGCACCACAAGTTTGGTTTCTTGACCTGGGAGATACCTAGTTCTATATCTATATTGGGAGACCCTCAGGAACGATACTGGAAATGGGAGGACTCTTATTCTCCACATTAATCGATAGTATGGAACCATGGATTGGCAAGCCTTTATTGTATGCTGCAACTGTTAACGACATTTGGATATGGCTCAACAATTGTACTCCAAACGTCAGAATGACTCTCGTTTATACCCTCTTCAAAAATAAGTTCATGAATGCAAATAGGGGACACTGGATGTGACATTCTTCTTCAACAAACTTTTTCTTGCTGGCAGAAAATGGACCAATGTAGAGAAATTGTCTAGAATTGTCCTAGCGATGGCAATATATACTCTAGGATCGAGGAGGTTGACAGGATATATGTTTTTCTTGCAGGTCTTTTCGATATTGTTCACGAACGTATACTAAGCTAAGACCTATACCCTCCTTGATGGAGGTTTGTTGTGAGGTTTTCCTTGAGGAAGATGGTATCAGTGCTATGAGTAGTCTGACAAACCCGATATTGATTCCACTGCCTTCTGTGCGAGGTCCCTTAGTCATGACAATGATAAGCACAGTGGAAAACCAATCCCTGTCTGTGAACACTGCAAGAAATAGTGGCATACCAAGGAGCAATGTTGGAACTACATGATCGTTTGTCCTCTAGGAGATAAGAAACGCCCTTTCAACGACAAACAAAACATGGGGCGAGCTTAGGTGAGTGACTCTGCTAGCCCTTCTCAGCTACCTGGGATCCTAGTCCGACTACACTAGGGAGCTATTGCCTAGTCAATTATACCTCAGTCCTTCAGTCTTATTAGTGTTGATGGAAGAATCCCTGGACTCTGAGCTCTGGCGCCACTGATCATGGAACTAGATCCTTAGAACATCTTGTGTCTTATATTCTATGGGCTGGCAATGTGAAGATACAGATAGTAGATGGTTCCTTGGCTCCCATTGTCGGAAGGGTTGGTTTTTCCTTTTGAAGGATTGACTTTACATAGTGTGTTGCATGTGCCCCAAATTTCCTATAATCTACTGTCTATAAGTAAGCCTACTCGTGAATTAAATTGCAAAGCGATATTCTTACCTGATTCTGTTTCGTTTCAGGACTTGAGTTCGGGAGGATGATTGGCACTGCTCGACACAGTAGGGGACTCTACCTGCTTAATAACACCTTCTCTAGTAGCATTTCTAGAACTAGTCTTTTATCTTCATATTTTACTATTTTAGAAAAAGATTGTATATTGTGGTAGTTTCGTTTAGGCCACCCCAACTTTCAATATATGAAATATTTATTTCCTCATCTTTTTTCTGAAGTTGATATTTCTACCCCGTCTTATGATGTGTGTATTTGAGCTAAACAACATCAAGTCTCCTTCCCTCACAACCATATAAGCCAACTCAACCTTTCATTCTTGTCCATAGTGATGTTTGAAGACCGTCCAAGTTCACTACCTCCTCTGATAAATGGTGGTTTGTTACCTTCGTTGATGACCGCACCCGCCTTACTTGGGTTTTCCTCATCTTCGACTAATCTGAAGTCATATCCACATTCCAAAACTTCTATCACACCGTAGAAACACAATCCAATGCAAAGATTGCAATCCTAAGCAGTAATAATGCTCACGAGTTTCAAAACCACACACTTAATGAGTTCTTGTCCTCTAAGGGAATTGTCCACCAGAGTTCTTGTGCTTACATCCCCAACAAAATGGGGTTGCTGAGAGAAAGAACCATCACCTTTTGGAAGTTGCCGTTCACTTATGTTGTTCCTTCCTACCTCTCTATGAGGCGATGTACTTCCTGTAGCTGATCTCATCACCAAATGCCTTCTCGTATCCTACACCTCCAAAACCCCCTTAGAGTGTCTCAAAGAATTCTATCCTCAACTTGTCTCATTTCTAATGTTCCCCTTTCCTTCGGGTGTTCGGTGCTCAACCTATGTTTATAGCCATGGTCCTAACCAATCTAACTCACTCCTCAGGCTCAGGCTTGTGTGTTTGTTAGATACTTTCTGTCCAACGAGACTCTAAATGCTTTTGCCTATCCTCACGTAAATACTTTGTCTCCATGGATGTCACCTTTCTTGAGGATCGTCCCTTCTATCTCGTTAGCCTACTTTAGGGGGAGAGTGTGAGTGAAGAGTCTAACTATGTAGTTTCCTTGTAGTCTACTTATCCCTCTCTCTGGTTACCTTACCTGCCCAAATTCTCACATTACAATCCTACCTACAAACCAAGTTCCCTGGAAAATCTACTATAGGAGGAATCTTAGAAAGGAAGTTGGGTCTTTTGCTGTTCAACTGACTCCGGTCCAAGATTCTGAACCTTTATGAGATCAAGTTGTGACTAATTCCATTGACTCACATATAAATAACAAAATGAGTGAGAATGACAAGCCTGAGACGAATTCCACTAATGCACATACCGACAGTAAGGTGGGTGAGAATGACGGGTCTGCAAATAACGGGTTCGAAACAACTATCCTTGAAGATATGGTTGAGAAGGGCAGTACTGATGAGGTCATTACAAATAGAGAGGTCAGGGTGGATGAGAATGAGGTTGTTGCATAATCTACTGAAAATGAAACCAAGTAGGACCATTCAGGAAACATAAGTATGATCCTCCTTTGGATCTTCCTTTTGTAATGAGGAAAGGTATCGGTTCTGTACAAACAACACTCCATTTCTAACTATGTTTCGTACGAGAACCTCTCACCTCAGTTCAGAGACTTTACTGCTAGCCTTGACTCTACTATGATACCCAAGAATATCCACCTTGCCTTAGATTGTCCTGAGTGGAAGATTGCTGTCATGGAAGAAATGAGAACCTTGTAAAAGAACAAGACCTTGTATCTTTGCAACTCCCAAGGGACACAAGACTGTGGGATGTAAATGGGTGTTTGCACTCAAGTACAGAGCATATGGTATCCTTGACAGACATAAGGTCAGGTTAGTTGCAAAAGGGTTCATTGAGACTCATGGGATTGACTATTCTGAGACATTTTCACCTATTGCAAAGTTGAACACTGTTAGAGTTTTGTTGTCAGTTCCTATAAATAAAGACTAGCCCCTATATCAACTTGATGTTAAGAAGGCATTCTTGAATGTAAATTTAGAGGAGGAACTGTATATAATTCCTCCTCCAAGATTAGAAGCTCAGTTTGATAATCATGTTTACAAGCTTCGAAAGTCTTTGTATGGGTTGAAACAGTCACCGAGAGCTTGGTTTCATAGACTTACTACTTTTGTCAAGTCTCAAGGATACTACTTTCATAAATTATAGTGTTGATTGTCTATGTTGATGACATTTTGCTATTTGGGGATGACACCTTTGAGATCATCCAACCAAAAAAGAAGATGGGAGATGAGTTTGAAATTAAAGACTTGGGGAATCTGAGGTGCTTCCTTGGATGGAGGTTGCTAAGTCCAGATAAAGAATCTCTGTGTCCCAGATAAAGTACTCCATTGATTTATTAGCTGAAACAGGTATGGTGGGATGCTATCCTACTGATATGCTTGTTGAGTTTAATGCCAAACTTGGAAATTCGGGTGATAGGATTCCTGTTGACAAAGAGTAATATCAGTGCCTTGTGGGAAAACTTATTTACTTGTCTCACTCTGGGCCTGCCATTCCTTATGGTATGAGTACTATCAGTCAGTTCATTTAGATGGAGACAGTTAACAGAATTCTGAGATATTTAAAAGCAACTCCCAATAAAGGGTTGAGGTCTTTTCAACATTTATGTCCCAACTTGAGGAGGAGTATTAGGAAGTGGGCTTGGATCATGTTGAAGGCCCAAGGGTAGTTGAAATTTATTTTGTCCTAATTTTTTATTATTTTAATTAGGCTTGTGTTGCCTATAAATATTTTCCCCTTTGTATCTTTATTATCATAAGAAAAAAAAGAAATATCAGCATTGTGGTTTTTCTCGCTGTACTAAGATTTCCACGTAAATTTATGTGTGTTTTACATTTCTACTTTCAATACCATGAGACATGTCTTATAGTATCACTCTATCAGCATCTATATTACCTATTTTTCTGTAGAATCTCGTAGTGGTTTGGGTGCTTCATTTTGTAATGAGAAATGGAACATTCATCTAGAAAGATGCAAGCTGTGAAAAGAAAAGCTAGAGCTATTGAAGTGGCAAAACTTCAAATGATCAGCACAGCACACCTGTGCAAAATGAAAAAAACTATGCGAAAGGATTCCTCCTGCATGTATAACTTGTCTATCAGCATATATATATATATATATATATATATATATATATATATATATTCCTGTAAAAAAAGGGGAAAATGAGAAATGGAACTTTAATAGAAAAAGATGAAAGCAATTGATACGACAGCAAGAGCTATCAAAGTGAGAAAATTTAAATAATCAGCGTAATGTGCAAAATGAAGGAATAGTGCTAAAACTTTGGGTAACTGGATGTTGAGAATCAAAGCTTGTTTTATGTTGTGCTTGTGTGTGTGTGTGCATGTGCTTTCTTTAAAAGGCTTGAGTTGCTTGGCAGATACAGTTCTGATTATATCTATCTTGCTTGCAGTTGTACATGGCACCTGTTACTCACAGTGATAGATACAGTGCGAGCATTGATTTCTGGCGCAGTGATATGGAATTGATAGTAAGGATCTTTATTTTTATTATTAATTTTTTTTAGAAAGGAATAGGTACATGTTGAACTTGAAAACAAAAATAATCTAAAAATCCATAATATTCAATAAACTAACTCAAAGAAATCTAAACTCTAACCTATTTCCTACTGAACGATTCAATCGATTCATAGACTTATCAGCACCTCATCTCTATTTTTTTCAATTACTTACTATTTTTCGTTAGAAACCAAACTCTCTTTGAAAAAGTTATAAAAACAAGAGGAGACGTTTATTTATTTATTTTGTACTGAAGCTCATTTTTGTTCAGTGGTTTGGGTCTTGTATGTTCAGTTAAAATATGTATCATATAGTCGGATCAAGTGATGAGGAGATCAATTTTGATCAAGGTGGTTTTGGCTTAAGTTTTTGTATCCTTTTTTTTTTTTTTTTTTTCATTTTTCTCAGTAAAAGTTGTTTCTAAAAAACACTTTTCTTTGTAGTGATGTACATATGTCCATTATTTGTAAGATGTAATAATATATACACGGATTCACAAATTTTCATTTTAGACAAGCTTGAGAAAGTAAGAATGTCCAAATTCATGTGCTTTTGTTGACAAAAAGAGGGTCTGTAGTTCTATAAATTCTAGATCCAAGGTTGAGGAAGAATCATATGTAAATCTTTTATAAAATGATTGTTTCCTTTCTTAAAGTTCTCTCTTTTGTTTAGTTTTTCCCCTTCATTCTTTCACGAGAATTTAAGCAAAACTACCACGTGTTTTCTCTTCCTGAATAAACATCCTACACATTTTCAACATCTATTTAATTTGATCTCTAGTTCATCATGGGAAATAGTAAATCCGTTGTTCTCTTTGGCTTCAAATTCAAAATGTTATTTACATGCACATAATATTTTTGTATATTCTTTTATATGAGCTCCAAATTTTTGTTTTGTTCTTTGGAGATCTCGTTTTATTTTCATACTAAAAGAGCACGGGAGACCTGTTGTTTATAACTATTTCAGTTACAATCCATATAGAACTGTGCATTTATAAATTACCCATTTCTTTGGCATGTAGTAGATCTAAAGGAGGAAGTGTTTCTGCTATTTGTTCCGTGTTGTGTTGATAAATTTTGTTGCTTGATAATCAGTATATAAACTTAACTCTCTTTCTTTCTCTTTTAACTCCCTTTTCTTTCTCCCTCCGGTGCTGGGGGGAGTTGGTTGCAGTGTCAGCAATGTTCCATTAGCAAAACAGTGCGCTTTTGAAGAGCCATCGATTGAACAATATCAGGAGAGAATGTTTTGACATGGCCGAAATGGTGAGGACTCCAAGTTTCCTTCTGTTTAGGTTTGATTATGGTAGTGATATATAATTAAATTTGCCCTCAACCACTGGTTTAAGCTTTTGGGTGATTTGGTGGTTTAATAGATTATATCAATGGTTAATCACAGTTTCCAACCATGAAAAGGCAAATAGGTGCTTGTGATGGATTAACCACCCAATGGCATAGAAGCAATTTAGGAAAGATTGCATCTCCTCATTAATATTATTTTCAATAGTCCAGCTAATGATGGAAAGAGCATGGATCAACTTGACTAAAACCTTACTATGAGAACTTTAGTGTAAAAGCAAAGCGATAGAACAACTTTTGATAGTGAAAGAACTACTAGTTGATTCCTTACTGGCAGACTTAGAGTAATTAAAAATGTTCACCTTTACAGGTAAAACATATGACTGCTATACAGTTTCAATCAGCGAGCTTGAGTCTGTCACAAAAAGTTACAAGTTCAAGTCAATGATGCGAGTAATGTCTCTCTGACCATTCTTTGCTGTCTTGTGTGTTCACGTACATTCACACATGAACTTCTTAGTTTTGTCATATGATATGAAGTCACTGTAGAGAATCCTTATAGCCTCTTGCTTTCTATGTTGTTTACGTAGAATGTGGAGTGTGATTGATGGCGTGCATTAAGTTGGACCATATGGATATGTTTTAATCATCTTCACTATTTATCGTTTGTGCCTTCTTAGGGTCCAAATAATCCTTTTATCATGTCATGGATCCATTTTATGCTTGTTATGGGTAGTTTTCCTGTTGATATATTGTTCTTCGATTTTCAATTTTGTGCCTGTGCCATTAAGAACTCTTCTTAATTTCCAGCTCCCTTGCATGGTTTTGCATTCTGGTTTGACGTGGAGTTTTATGGGCCTGGTACTGCCATGCATGGTCTAATTCCATCAAATCCTGATGATAATCAAGTGAATGATGGCAGCCAGAGGAAGAAGCGTGCAAATCCCAATGACGCACTCGTACTGTCCACTGCACCTGAGGACCCTCCAACCCATTGGCAACAGGTCCATTATAACGAATAATAACAATTTTTTAAAACAAAGTTAATTATAACAATACTATTATAACACAATATTTGAGGGAGAATTATTGTAAGTGTCAAGCTTGTTAAAAATATTTACAAATATAGCAAAATTTTAGATTTTATCAATGATAGACGTGTATACTTCTATTGGTGCCATTGAGATAGAAGTCTTCGTTTTGTTATATTTGAAAATGACTCATATTTTAAATTCTTCTGTAATCTTCAGTGCAAGACTGAAGTTGTTTCTCCCATTTATGATTCTTTTTTTCTGAATAGAAAACAAGATAAATTAAAATAAAGAATATTAAGAAAAGTAGGGTCGAAAAATCTTTAGCCATACAAATATAAAATTAAATATTGAAATTAATTTTTCCATCTTGTGTACGTAGATACAAAAGTAAAACCAAGATCTAGAAATCAAACATATTTTTGTACTAGAATTGTTTGTCTGTGTCTGTCCGCGTCTGTATGTGTTGACACTGCTTGACTATTTTTTCTTGACTAAAGTCCACTTTTCACATCCTTAAAACTATATGGTATTAACATGATAAATGAGTGCTTGGGGAAAGCGGTGAAGTGTGTGGAGATCCTTGTTTGCTCAAAGCTTACACAGATAGTCATTATTTAGCTCGAATCATGTTGTCTTAATCTTATAGTTTAATTCCCCTTTGGTCAGCAGAATATCTGATTTCTTTTGCAGACCATAGTCTATTTCTATGACCCATTAGAGGTTGAACAAGACCAACTAATTGAAGGTTCTGTTACTCTATCACAAAGCAGAGAAAACCGTCGGTTCATGAATATTCGCCTCGAATACGTGTGAGTTATATTTTGTACATTTTCTCAGTCACTGCTTTGATTTAGGCATCTCATTTGGTTTTCATATTTGATCTTGTAGTTCTGGTGGCGGTCCTTTGTGAAAGAGTCGGTGATGAGGTGATTTCTATTCTTTGCTTTATTTCATGATGTGAAGTCCCCATTAACTCTTCTCAAGGCTTAACCTTCCTGAAACGGTAACATTCCGAAAACTGTAGGAACTATTATTAAACTAACATTTATAGAAATTGAAGCGTCTTGAAGCCGGCTGGTTTGGTTGATTGCATACCAAAAGCCTAAAAGACAGTTGACTCTTGATCGTGTTTGTGCTTTGCGATTGCTTGATTGGCCTTCTTCACATTGTCATCTCTCCTTTGGGAAAGATATGTAGGCTGAGATTGATTGATACAACTCCATGAAGAATTCTTTTATTGTAATGTTACTCTACTTTGAGATTACAACTAATAGGACTTAGCCTTTTGATTATTATGATTCAATTTTTCCGTTGTGTAAAAGTAGAACACCCAAACTAGAAGTGTGATGGCTTCCCTCTCATCTCTTCATGACTCTCAATACCTTCATCCTTCTTGTACTAACATTTTAATGCCTTAATTATGAACTGTTATATGATAGTTGAAACCAATGAAGTATTAATTTGTGAACTTTTTTTTCGTATTCATTTCTTCCATATCCAATCTTACACGTCCTCTTGTTCTAGGAGCTCGAGATGTTTCATTTCAATAGGAAAAGGAAAGAATTATCTTTTTGTTTGACTTTAACATGTGCAGAGGATTCGAACGGCTTAACTGATTGAGTCATGCACACTCAAATGTTATAAGAGGGTGTCTCATATGTGATTACTCCAAGTACAAATACAAGACAGTCACAAATATTAAAAAAAAATGTAAAGCTAATATTTACTCTCTTATCTTCTAGCTTGTTTCTCTTGCTTATTATATGTGCAGTTGCATACGTAGTTAAATTAGTTTGGATTTTATTATATGTTGTTGGGTTGGTACTGGTGGTGTTAAAAAGCATCCATACCATCTTTTCAGTCTATGATTGAGTTTATTTTCAACTGCTAAAAGTACAAATGGACATAAATGTGTGGGATATGATTGGTTTGTATATTGAATTTGGGGGACAAAAAGTGGATTGATAGAATGGTCGTATGCGATACCAAAAATTTGCCTTTTCTTCTTCACCTATTTTATCTTTTGAACCATCTTTCAAAGTTATTTCAGCATCACAAAATCACTTATTTATTTTATTTTGTTAAACATCGCTTTTCTTTTTGAAGGATTTGGTAGCAAAGTGATTTGGTTGAAATGATTGAATGAGAATTAGTTTAAAAAATATCTATGCGGTTCATTTTTAAACCAATAATAATGAACTATTATTACAGTAAAAGATAAAATTTATTACACTTCATTTTCTTTATGAAATAAAAATATTTTGTTAAATGTTCTATTCTTTATCCTTTTTCGTAATAATAATAATAATGTATACTTTTATTTTAATTTGAATTTAAATAATTTAAAAAACAGAACTCACAAGTTTTTGTTCTAAACTCTTTGAGGATTTAATTGTTGTTGAGTTCAGTATGGTTAATGAAATTATAGCCTCATGTCATCTTTTAGTTGCTAAACAAAAATGAATACTCTGCGTTAAACTCGATGTTTTCTCTATTAAGACTCAAGTATATACCAAAATAGAGTCTTGCTGAGTTTAGGATTGAACGTAGAGACAAGTAATTGACTAAATGTGTGATGATAAAAATATGAGTGAGCTAGGTTTAAGTGCAAGCATATATTGCCCATGAAGTAAATAATCTCAAAGTATTATGAGTAAAAGTATTTTAAATTGTTTATGGATGTGACTTAATGAAATTGAAAGTAACCAAAGTAAAGAATGAAATACAATTTAAACAGTAAACAATGATGATCAAACATGGACTAACAAAAGTGATGTTGTGGCAACACACCAAAATAGTGATGTATGCATGAGCACAAATATTAAATTATACATATTCGGTCTTGTATCAAGTTTCTTTAGATGTTCTATACATCCACTACTTAATATTTTCATCGGCAACCAAATCGTAGATTAATTAAAGCTTAGTTAATTTCTCGACTCCATGGAGTCTCTTATTCCTAAGATGAAATAAAATTTTCTATTTCTAAACTTTAGGTTCCATGTCCCTTCCTAGTCTTCTCAGTACTAGAGTTCCACTTAATTGTCAAAGATATGTCAATCGTGACAGTTTTTGTAAAATTAAATGTCATTGTTTCAAAATTGATAATAGTTACAAAATGTCACGAATTTGTCTTATTATAACATTTTTTTTCTGTCAAGAATATGTCAACCGTGACAGTTTTTATAAAATTAAATGTCATTGTTTCGATATTGACGACAATTACAAAATTTCACGAATTCGTATATTATGAAAAAAAATTCTGCCGTACATTTCTCAATTACATTTTTTTTTCAATAGAATACATTTGTTGTTCTTCTTGCCGCTTTGTCATTACACTAATCAGTTCAATCACAAAGTGGTTATACTAAATCACACCAATATGAAAACAAATAATATACACTTTAATATATATATTTATGATACACTTTGTAATATTCGTACACTAGGATTGACTAATAATCATCGTTTGTTAAAGATAGTTTACATACAAAAAGAATAAACATTGACATTTTTAGCTACCAACAAGCCTATAAGTACATTGGAACCAAGATTTGGTACCAATCATACAAAAAATCATATATCAATCAATTGCTCTAAGTTGGCTTCACTGCTCCAATGAATTCTTTCAAACCTAGTAAGAAAACAAAATCTTATTTAGAGTATTACGACTAAAGAACATTACCTAAAAGAAGATTCTAATTAAGTTAATTATATGTACATAAATATAATATTTATACTTTAGTGTAATAACACAAACATCACAAACATAAATAGTAAGGAAAATTGGAAAAGGTTTGTATGTTGGAGACATGTGGCATTCAAATATAAACCTGAGGTGGAATCACCCTGATTATCTCACTGTGATTCCAAGTAAAGGAATGAAGAATTTGAAAATGAAGGAGCAAGAGATGGGTTTAAGTAGAACATATTTAATTACCACGAAAATAGGATAGGAGCAATGTAATAGTGTCCTTGAAGATTATATTATTTAGATACAATGTGAGTAGAAATGTAATAGTCTCCTTGAAGATCCTCCTAGAAATCACAAAAAAAAAAAAAAAACAACCAGATTTGAGCCAACTATCAAATTTACACATCGGTCAAAAACAATATCATCAACCTCAATTGTTTTACCACTACAAAATAAATCATAAAACAAAAAATGTACAACTCATTAAATGAAACTAAAATGGGGAATCATTAACTCTCTATTACACTAACTGTACCAGACCAACCAAATATAAGTTAAAATATTTGAATGAGTTCAAAATAATATTCATATTAAAATTATTGGTTACGAGAGAAATTTATATTTGAATATGATTTAAATTTAATTTAAGTTAAATATAAGATACTTAATTTATAATATTAATTAATTAAAGAATTAGTTAGTAGTTTAGTACTAAATCAAATTAAAATTATAAGATATATTAGAGAGATATGATTTAAATATGATTTAAATGAAATATTAATTAAATATGATTTAATTAATTATTAATTGATTGATTTAAAATCTCTACTAGTTTAATATTTTTAAATTAATAAAATCTCATTATTCTCTCCTCCTCCCTAAAGAAAGGGAGTTATAAATATGCATTAGCAAAACTGTTTTTCTTAATCAATTAAGTCAATGTTTTTGCTCTTTACAAAAAAAAAAAAAGGTTTTTCTTTAAATTTTTCCATTCCAATTGGTTCCACAAACCAATCTCATTCCAGAGGTTAGGAAGGTCTTCAATGGGTAGTGTCACAATTTAAAGTTTTATTAGATTCAACGGCGTCAAACTAAGTAAGTTTTTCTTTTTTAATCTATAATTAGAAAGCGTGCTTAGTATTTAAGTTATAATAATTAATTTTGTTTCTGTATTATTTTATCAATTTATTGGTATTTTGGGATTACCAAATTAAATTGAGAAATAGTTTTGTAAAAACTTTCGCTGCCTAGGGCTTTTATCCCTTCACATAAGACCCATTAGATCCAAATGAATAAGATCCAACACATGATGTATATAACATTTACCACCAGACTTGTGAGAGGCCTTCACTTGTTTCCAAGCAGGACCTTCAGAACATCAAATATCAATAGATTGTTTTAATAAGGGTACCCTTGTTCAACAACTTCTCCTTTCAGTCCATCTCCAAAGGTAATCTACCCAACGCTGCATTCTTTTAAAAAAACAGAGAATTATCGGTCATATGTCTAGAGCAGCCACTATCAAAATACTAGTCTTCAAAATTAGAAACATGAACAAATTTAAATGCAACATTACATTTACTGTGATCCTTCTTTACTTTAACTTGCCATTCAATCTTAACGGGAGAAAATTTATTTGAGGTATTTTTCTCATTATGGCCATAATTCATTCTTGTATGTCCAGACTTGTTATACCCATACAACTTATAACAAAATGGCCTAAGATGACCAGATTTCTCATAGAAGTGGCATATCCGACCACTGTTGGAATTTATGTCATTAAACTCGTAGATTGTAAATATAATTAATTGACCGTTATTAATAAAGTGTTATTATTGTAATAATTGCTATTGAATAAATTATTAGTTTTGTCTTAATAACCCAAATTCAATAAACAATATGTAGAGACATATAGAGATCGATGTTCAAAATCAGCTTAAAGGGTCTATAGTATAGGGATAAGGCTGGGTACCTTATTCTGGTAACACTATTGATACGGCTAATTTTGTATTTGATACAAACGCAATGATCCAACGCGTTCGTGTAGTTGACATGCGAGTGAGGGTATCCTATACAATGGGTTTGCATAAGACCGGACCGCGAATTAGTAACCACTAGATGTAACTCCGTTAACTAGTTACGTTTCTATTTCACTAGGATGACCTAGGTAACTTAGTCTTAATCCTGAGTTTGTTATGAACTCTTGTTTACGAGGGATTGTCCATTGATTTGTACGGGTGAGAGTGGTCAGATCGCCGACTCAATAAGCTTATCATTTTGGGGACAAGATCGAGTGGGGAGCTAGGAACATAATTACACAAGATGGAATTCACTCCTTCCCTACTTTAGGGTAAGTAGATGAGTGTCCCTTAAGTGGTGTCTCCAGATCTTGAACAAAGGGTCATACCCTCTCCATGGCACGAGGGGTTTCTGTTTATTGGTACGACCATAAACAAGTTGTTCATTGGAGGAGCACTGATATTTAAGGATTAGAGGTAACCCAAGGGTAAAACGTAAATTGACCTAGCTGGTGTTACAAACACTCAGTGAAGGACTAACTTACTGTTATTGGTCTATATCCGTGGACACAGAAATATATCTACAGTGAGAAGAGTTCAGCTGTGAGTCTTTATGGAGTGTACACACAGTTAACGAATATTGATTAATGTGGTTAATGAGTTTAGCCAATTAATCTCAAATCGTTGTAGCTTCTGATCTGTAGATTCATTAGGTCCCTTTCTAGCTCGTAAAGGGTAATGAGATTTATTTATATTGGTTGTAATTTGAAATGTTCAAATATACTTAGGGAATTAGTTTAATGTATAGTGATACATTATAATATAAAGTTTGTGAAACTTTATTATAAATTTAATTTTGGATATGATTCAAAATTAATTTATGAGAGATAAATATTTGAATAAGTTCAAATATTAATGTGAATTGGATTCATATTAAAATTATTGGTTATGAGAAAATTATATTTGAATATGATTCAAATTTAATTTAAGTTAAATATCTTATATTTAACTTAGCTATTAATTAATTGTAGAATTAATTAATAATTTAATTTAATTTGATTTAGTTAAATTTATAAAATGATATTGCAGATATATTAATTAAATATAATTTAATTAATTGTATTAATATAAATGTATAAGATATCAGAGAGATATTTATTCAAATAAGATTTGAATGAAATATTAATTAAATAAATTTAATTAATTATTAACTAATTGATTAATTGTTAATTAATTAGTAGATTTGATATTAAGAATCTCATGATTCTCTTCTACTTCTTTTCCTATCCAAGAAGAAAGAGAGCTATAAATATCTAGAAGAAATCAGTTTTCTTCAACAAAATTTATTAAAAAAAAAACAAAAGCTTTTTCTCTATGCAAAAAGAGTTTCTTACAAAATCTGTAAGTCTTTTCCATCCAATTGGTTCCCACAAACCAATCCCAGAGGATAGGAAGGTCTCTGACGGTGGTGTCTCAATTTGGAGATTGATTTGTAATTCAGAGACGTCATTGAAAGTAAGTTCTTGTACATTATCCTTTAAAAGCGTACTTAGAATTTATTTAGAATTTTGATTCTAAATTTTTGCCAATGTACCGGTATTTTAAGATTTCCAAAATTAATTTGAGAAATGGTTCTTTAAATTATTTGGCTGTTATAGAGCTTTTATCCGTTGAGCCACTTCCTTAAAAGATCTTGAATTTGCTTTAGAATACATGCTTTATTCTTCTTAACTTCACTTCAGAAACACTAGCTTGAATCTTGCTATCACAAGCTTAAACAAAGATTGTATACGCATTACTAGTATGCATTACTTCTTAAGAATCCAAGACCCTTTTATCATTAATTATTTTCTCCCCACTCATAATATCACCTAGGCTATTAGTTCTTGGAGAAAGAAGTTCTAGCTTTAAAGTAGCAATCATTGTCATTAGGCGGTTGAGAAAACACACACTTAGTTAGTATTGTACCGTTTGTTGTACCGTGAGTTAATAACATAAAGAATAACTACGGAAGCACAAAAAGCACATCAAACTTTGGTAACCCAGTTCGATCACACAACATTTATATCGGGGGGTCTTAGACCCATGATAAGAGATTATATTGCTCGTGTAGTAATTGATCATTACAATATTATGATTGAGAGTACATCACTCTAAACATAGATCAATGTGCTAGCCATGGACTAAGTCACAAACATCATAATTAATAATTGTACAATAACAATTGTCATAACATTAATAAGGACAACTCCTCCTTAATCAATGACCACTTGCAATATCTTCGTCAAACCATCTTGAATTGTTTTTATTTTTTTTATCTTTAGTGTGTAGTTTTGTAACTATAGTTTTTAAGAAGTACACCGAAACTTACCACCAGTCTAGATATATTGTCAATCACACAAAATAAAGAAAAAATTTCTTCTCTCACCACCCATAACAACCATTCATCCAATGATATGAAATAACCATGAACTAAGCAATCCAATCCAAACCACCCAAGAATGATGGATATTATAACAAGCAACCAAACAATCTCAACTGAATTAAATTAATTTAAAAATAAAGAAAGTGAGACCAAAATCTCAACAATGATATAATATTGTCCACAAACCCCCCAAGTATCTCCACAACGATATAATATTGTCCACAAACCCCCCAAATATCTCCACAACCATATAATATTGTCCACTTTGGGTATAACAACCCTAAAAGACTTCAAACCAATGAAAATAGTTGTCCTCACTTATGTACCCAAGATCATCCTCTTATCTGTCGTTTATTAACAATGTAGAAAAGAAAATGAATTTTAGTTGAGAGGGGATAATTGTATAGTGTCCTTTTCTAGAGGTCCAATTGAAAATAGACCCAAGTTAAAAATACAAGTTTTAGCTTTATTTGACACTTCTTCCTTCTTCCTTCTTCCTATCGCAACTTTTTCTTTCTTTTTTCATTTTTTTCTATGTTTTATTTTTCTTTCTTCCTTTTCTTCTTTTGTTTATCATTTTTTTTTGCTTTTCAAGTGTCATCATTTTTTTCCATTTTTTGTGTCATTTTTTTCTCCTCATGCACTTTTCTTCTTCTTTGCGCTACAATTTTCTCTTGGTTATTGTTTCTGTTTTAAAGAAAATTTGTAGTTGTGTTTGGTGAAGACAAGAGGATGAAGTGAAAAGGTAAGCTAAGTGAGAGGAAGAATTTGAACAAAGAAAAAAAATATAGTTGTGTCTGATCTGAAGAACAAGATAGAAGTTAAAACGAGAAAAGAAAAATCAAAGAAATTATATTTGTCTGGCAAGGAAAAAAAAGCTAGAAGTTATAACTAGAAGTTAGAACGAGAAACAAGAATTCGTTTCAACTCCAAATCCTCATGTATGATTTGAGAACAAAATGGTACTTTTACATGCAACTAATGTAAGTTAGAGGCAACTTTCGATAAGATTTAAATCATAAGGTCAAATTTCATTTGACCCAAAAAAAAGAGCTATCCATACAAAAAAAAAGAAAAGCCCTCAAGTGGTTTGATAATTATAGTATCATGAAGGGTTATGCCTCAACAATATTTTGTTGATAACTCCATTTTGTGACTTTCTTCTCTATGTTTGAAGCTTGTGCATTGTTAAGGCAACCAGAAGATAAAATTAACATACAGGTTCTTGTTATGTTAGGTAAAATCTATCATTGATAAATTTTACTATTAGTGATAGAAGCCTTAACTCATATGAATCTATTCATATCATTTGACATATAGGTCTACCAGTAATAACAAATTTATCAATAATGATTTTCTATCACTATTAAACGTTATCAAAACGTCAATCTAGATTTTTCCATCTTTACAAAAAAAGAAAAAGAATTGCATGGTACTATTTTCTAATATTTTCGTTTTTAAAAATAATGTAAAATTTGAAACATATGTCAAAAATAGGTTGGGTGTAAAACTATTTTTAAAAATAGATGACTTGAGATGAAGTCGTGTATCAAGTACACGATTTCCATACAGTGGACTCCACATATTCTATTTTTTCTTACTTTTATATATACTACACTAGACCCCAAATTTTTTTTTATTATTTATATACATGGTCCCACACATTTTACTTTTTCTATTTATTTATATATACATACCCACATATAATATAATATATATATTAAACATTCAAATTCTAAAAATATATTTCTTTATTAAATTAATTTACTTTTTTATTTTTTTCTTTATATATTTAAATATCACAATCTTACATCTTCAATTTTTCTTTTAAAATTCATTTTCTAATTGAATTTAATTCTTTCTTAATCAAAATTATACATATAATTTTTTCCAACTTTCAATTCTTTTAAAAAAACTCATATATTAACAAAGTATGTTATTAAAAATATATTAAACAAATAAAAATAGCAATAATAATAATAAAGAGAAGTTGAAATTACTGAGATATTTAATATATATATATATTTTGAAATATTTTATATATATATATATATATATTAAATTTTGAGTAACTTCAACTCCATTTAATTATTACTATTTTCATTTGTTTAATATATAGATTTTTTTAAAAAAATATTGAAAATTGGAAAAAAAAAATATATGTACAATTTTGAAAGAATTAAATTAAATTAAAAAAATGAATTTAATAAGAAAAATTGAAGATGGAGATTGAGATATTTAAATATATATAAAGAAAAAAGAAAAAATTAATTTAATAAAAAAAAGATATTTGAAGTCTATCCATATGATCTATTTATATTTATGAATAACAAACTGGAGAAGTGAAATGTAGATTTTGGAAGATTTATATTTATTTTATCGTTATTCTATATCTACTAATAGTCGCAAATACTTGCAAGTAAGGGTTGAAATAAAATAAGAATAGAAATTACATATTTAGGTGTCCTTAATTAAATAGGATGGTTGCTCTACTTTTGACACATTACTGATTTGAAAGATGAACATTCCTTCTGTTTGCCCCTCCTCTTTCTTTACACACATTTTCATATTAAATTGTTTCATGAAAAGCAAACTATATTTGCTTTCATAAGTGCTTCATTGTTTTGCATTTAAATGGAAAGTATATGGTGTAACAACTAACTACAACTTTTAAATGTTATTAAATAAGTCTATAATGCAAACTTTTCTAATGGTCTCTTTACTCAAAAGCCTAACACTATTTCTTTTTTCTAATGCATTCATGCATGTATATACCACCAATAAAATATTTTCCCTTTCTTCTTCTTCTTTAAACAAAAAATAAAACATTTTCTTTTTCTATTTTCACAACTCCACTCAACTCCAAGAGTTGTATTTATGTAAATGGACAAACAAACACATGGCCTATCTTCCCAAATTTTATTGGCTTTTAATAAAAAGCCATTGAAAGTATTGGTACACACCACAAAACACAATTATTTTGGAGTTCATATTTTCAGAAAAAACTTGTAGTTGATTTGGTGTATGAAGTTAAGAAAAAACTATACATTATTTAAACAAAGCATCTCTTTCTAATGGGCACACTTGAAATCTTATACACTTTTTTAAGTTCTTAAGTTTTTTTATTTATTATTATTTGTTTAATTTCTATTTATAATTTAGGTTTCCGAATGTATTTAATGTTTAAGTTTTGATTTTAGTTTCAATTTAATTTCTAAATATCAAAATGTTACGATTATACTTCTCAATTTGAGTTTTGTTTCAATTTAGTTTGTATGTTTCAACACTTTACATTTTTAACTTCAATCTTCATTAAATACTTAGTTACAAACAAACATCCATGCCAATGTTTTCTTAATTAATTTAAAGTAATTATTAAGTAAAAATTTAAATTTAATTCTAAAATTGATGAAAAATAGTAAAATTTAATTAATTATAGGAGAATGGTAAAAAATGAAAAATTTGACAAAATATAACAAAATTTCAGATTTTATCAATAATAGACGCTGATGTGTTTCTATCAATCATATTGATAGATAGTGATAAAAATCTATTTGTGTATATCATTGATAGAATCCAAAATTTTGATATATTGTATATATTTTATTTCATTTTGTTATTTTGAAAAATGTCTCTTAATTATAATTCATTTAAATCTTTTAAAGATGAATTTTTAAAATAGTAAATTTTACAAATTATTTACTATCTATAGCAAATTCTATCACATAGGCATTGATATGCTATAGTGATAAAAGACTATCAATGATAGAATCCAAAATTTTGCTATAGCTTGTAAATATTTTAATTTTTTTGTTATTTTTAAAAATGTTCCTATTTTAAATACATTAACCATAAAAACAAAAAATAATAAGTATTTAGTGAAATTGAGTTTAAGAATGTAAATATTGAAATTTAGAAACTAAATTGAAACAAAATTCAAATGACAAGGATAAAATTGTAGATTTTGAAACTTAAGAACTAAATTGAAATTAAACTCAAAACTCAACCAAAAAAAAAAACTGTATCTTTTTTCTAAATTATAACAGTAAAGGAAGGACTTCAACAACAAAAATAAGATTTGTTACAAAAGGATCTAAAAATCTTACCAAGATTTATATCAAAAATACATAAAAAAAATAATGTTTTTTTCAAAAAAAATAAGGGAGAAGGACAAACTATTGTAAAAAAATAGAGAGATTTTTGTGGGCAAGCAAGTGGCCTACTTTCTTTAACCGAGTCAAAGCTTATGTGGTTAAAGACAAGTGACTTAATTAAAGAAAGTCATGTACCACGTATATAACTTCCTTTAATCCGTCAAAGTCTACGTGCCTAAAAACTGGGGATTAGATTAAAAGAAGTTGTAAAAGTTATAACAAAACATTTCATGAAACTTGCAAGGTGTTTCATGAAATTTCATAGTTATTTTTAGTCTAATATACATGTTGTTTGAAAACTCATACTCATTTGAAATCTCATATATATATATAACTTGCATGGTGATTGGATTAAAAAAATTACAAATTCCCAAATTAACCTATTATTTGAAGTATGATTTTGGTGCAAATAAGAATGCAAATTCGTATAATTCTACATTTAAAATTGAAGTTCATATGAATTAAAATTTACATTTACGAACTAAAGCAAGATCCTAATCTCGCTTTCCAACAACTTCGCCATGTCGTCGTCGTCTCTGTTGAACACGTCTTCGATTTGTATTTACATCATTGAGTCGTCTTGTCTACTGAATAATATGTTCTACATTTACCAAGGTATGATCACACATTGAACTCAAATCGTGCAAATTGTTTTCCATCAAGTAATTGTGTACATGTTGAACAAAATTATTGTGAATGATTGCAAATAATGTAATTAAATAATGTGCATGTTATACAATTTGAAAACAAATCATATTAAAATTCATACCATGCAATAATAGTAAACGTCATCGAGTGTAAGAAATGTCGTATAATTGACTTGTACCAAGAAAAATAGTCATCTGATACTGATACAGTTGACTCATGTGTTGCTTCTCCATGTGCGCAATGATCATGACGTGTATGTCAACTCATGATATACTCATCATGAATCTTACCATAATTTTGATCGTGTTTACCTCTTAAATCAATTTAATGCAATGTTAGGTATGTAAAGCACAATGATGGTTGGATTTGCAACATATCAAACTGTCACAACGCAGGATCTGGTAAATGCCACTCAACAATATAGAAGCATATCATAAGCCTCGCGCAAGTCCAAACCTCAATCTTCACCATTATAACATCGATCAGGTAGCAATGTCATAATATCATATGTGTATGGTGTCCAATTAATCTGTTAAAAAAAAAAAAAACAAACATAAGTAGACAACGTTCATATAATACTTTACTACTTGAGTGTGCATCAATTGACCAAATATTTGTTGATACATCAACTGAAGGAATGTAATTCCCGTAGCGGAAGCGTGTGAACGCCGTGCAAAAGAATTTCAATTTGAAACATAGAGAAAACCTAAACTTGCTCCTATGGAGGATAAGAAGAAAGAAAACTAACATTTGTAGAACCTCCCAATAAATCTCGAACTTTCTAATGAACACCACGATCAACACCACAGAATCTTCCTTGTTATGCTCAAGATAAAAAAAAACACTGAGAGTTTGTGGGGCTTCTGTGTTTTTGTTTGAAAGGGAAAGTTATTTGCACACCCTTTGTCTATTTTTGGAGAGAGAGTTTTCTTTTTTTTTTTAAATTTCACCTCCCTTTATATCTTAACCAAAAGATATGAAAAGAGATGGAGAGGGAAGTTATCAAAATAATTTTCTCCCTCTCCCATTACCTAGAATAACTCCGAGTTATTCTTTTATTTGAATTAATATTAATTTAAATATAATATAAATTCAAATTATATTATATCTCATATAATATTAATTTAATATTATATCTCATATAATATTAATTTTATATTGTATCATATATAATATAATCAATGGTTTAGATCTTCTCATATGATCTATATTTCTAATATAATCGAATCCATATTATTATTATTTGAATCATATTCAAATATTAACTTCTCTCATAATATTATAATGTATCAAATTCATTATATTAATTGTATCATATACAATTTATTTCCTTTAACCAATTTGAACGATTCAAATTAAACCAAAATAAATTTGATTCTCATTTATCTTTATTGAGCTAACAAGGGAACCTTATGGACCTACAGATTAAAGCTCCATTGATGTGAGATTAATTAATTCTTTAATTAAATTAGTCACTATTCATTAACTATCAGTCATTCCACTAAAGACCAATAGTTGCACTCTTCTTACTGTAGATATATTTTTGTGTCCATTAGATATAACCAATCAACAGTGAAATGACCCTTCACAAATTGCTCATAAGTACAGCTAGGCCAAAAATTATCGTTTTGTCCCTGTAGTTACATCTAACTCCTTAAGTACCACCAATTCCTCTAATGAACAATAGTTATAGTCCCACTATAACGAAACTCCTCTCGGCCCAAGAGAGGGTGTGGCGCCACATTGTTCAAGCCTTGAAATCAGCCCTTAAGAGAGCAATTTCTCTACTTACTCTATCTATAGAGAATGAGTGAATTCTTTCTTGTGTAGTTGTGTTCCCAGCTCCCTAATCAAACGAATCCCCAAAATGGTAGGCTTATTGAGTCGGCGATATAGGTCACTCTCACCCATGCAAATCAAAGAACTGCCTTCATAGGCAAGAGTTCACAACTCACTTAAGATTCAGGTCAAGTCACCTATGGTCATCTTGGTGAAATGTAGTCTTAACTAGTAACGGTGTTAATAAGAGAGACTATTCATTTCGTGGTCTGATCTTATACAGACTTTTTGTATAGAATACCCCTGCTCTAATGTCTCGACATGAATGATTAGGATCAAATCATTTGTCGCACTTTACAACAATTTTAACAACTACAAAGCAGGTCGTATTCGTAGTGTCACCAGAATAAGGTATTCAACCTTATCCATCTACTACTGACCATTTAGGTTATCATTTAAACATAATCCACTTGTATGTCTCCACATATATGTTTAGGTTACATAAGATAACCTTGGATGTTAGTTTATTGATTTTGTGGGTTAGTGCAACTAAATGTCAAATAAAATAACACACTTTATTTTATTAGATAAATAAAATGTTTGTATAATATATACAATTACAAACTACAAAATCACAAGATTTAGGGCATCAATCCCAACATCAACAACATATTTGCATATTATTTCGATGCAGGTAGAACACAACTTCATCTAATGTGTGAAAAAATTAATAATAAGTTATACATAATGCAAATTTTATAAAAAAATAATATATAGATAAAATAATACATGAAACTTAAAGGTCGAGCAAATGAAGTCTGTAATGCAACTTAAAGGTCGAGCAAATGGAGTCTGAAATGCAACTTGTGGTGTTTCAATAGAAAATCTACCTTATGCTCATACTTGCAATAGCATTAGTGGCCCAACTATTTTTAAGGATTATGCATTACTAGCTCGACACAATTCCATATAAAGCCATGCAAGGCATACGGGGACCTTAGAGTACGTACCAACTTGATCAAAATTACTTAAAAGCAAAAGAAACATAAAGTGTACCAAGGTATTTAACTTATCGGTAAACAAAAGGCCTTCATGTCGGGCGGTAATGTATGCACGAGTATATCTTTAGATGCTCACAATGCCAGCATCTGGTGGCAATTATGTGAATTGTTCGACCAACCATGGAAAACTCAACATTTGACCTTTCATGTCAGGCAGTAGAACTTTCAAGGAAACTTCACATTATACATTAACGATCCCACAAAAAGCTATTGATCCACCGATAACACCAACTGGATCGTAACGTGATGGTACATTCCCCATAAGGCATATGAAATGCCACCGATAACACCAACTGGATCGTAACGTGATGGTACATTCCCCATAAGGCATATGAAATGTGTAGGTATCTGGTCTCCAATGCTTTACTAAAGCAATAATAAGGTGCCAATCAACTGCATGAATCAAGAAACCCTAAGAAATCCAATGGTCTCTAACTATAACACAATATGCTGATCAAAGGGGATAGTGCGTTGGGATGTTGTCTCTCTCCTTGGACAACTCAAAACTACAGTGGAGGAAGTATCCATGTCAAGCTCCACTCCACAGTCACTCCATGTGTTCATGTGGAGGTGTGACGGCGACTGTAAACCCTAGTTCTTGAACTCCCTAAAATATTAAGTGTGAAGTGTTTTGAGAAGCTTAGTGTTGTTTTCCTCTGTTAGGTGGGAAGAAGAAAGTAAAATTTAGCTAAGTAAGAAAGGTTTTACTTGGCAACCCAAAAGGGAAAGAAGAAGAGAAACTTGTTGATGTTAAAATTTGACTAAGTGTTAGAGAGGTTATATTTGTACATGGTGTTGAGTGTTTTGTGATGATTAGCCGTTTTGGTTGGCTTAGACGAGATGGTTTGTTAAAAACCTCTAAAGAGGTTATCTCGAGCATTGTGCCAAGTTAGGAGGCAATTGTGTGGAAGTTGCTATGCGAGATGGTCTACAAGAATGTCCTAGGCGTTTAGTGCTAGGTGAGGAAGCTTGCTAGATATGTCTTGGCGTTTTGGCTAAGCATTTGAAGAAGTTATGAGGTTATTTTGTGCTTTGCGAGCAAGCAAGCTTAGGCGAGAAGAGGTTTGCGTCCAAGGTGATTAAAGGTTAGTTTGGTGAGGAGGCATTACACTTGGCGAGGAAGAAGTGAAGGATAGCCATTTAAAAGTGCTTCTAGGCATTTTGGACAGTCGGTTAAGTGGTTTCCAGGTGTCCTTAGCATGCAAAATGGTGGTTCATGCAAGTAGAAGGTGGCTAAGTGTCACGTGGTTATTTTAATCACAAAACCAACGTGCGACACAAAGGTGTTGGGGTTGCACCAATGTAAGCCTAAGAGTAATTGGACTTGTTGGAACAAACTAAGGAAGAAGGAAATCCGTAGGTAAGAAGTAGGCAAAGAGTTTTAGACAAGGTGTTTGATAAAATGCTTAAGAGAGCTTTGTTGATGAATTCCCAAGGATTCTGTGTTGTTTGTACAAATGGACCCCTTTGGGGTATTTATAGAAGTATACAATCTATTTACAAGCCCTAAACCGCCTTACAAGGTCGGCAAAAGCAATCTGGAACATTCCCGAGCGCTCATGACACTGTCCAGAAGCTTCTGGAAGCGTCTGGGGCCGTCTGGCGCGCGCGCGGGCCTTCTGGAGGCGTGTCGTGCGCGCGCGTCTGCGTGCGTCTGGAGTGCGCGCGCCTTCGCACGTGTTCGCGAGCCTTCTCGACCGCTCGCGATTCTTCTGGAACCTTCGAGAGGTTCCCGGATGCTTCTCCGCGCGCTCCGTGTGCTCCGTGTCCGCTTCCGTGCGCGTCCGCTTGTCTGCCTGCCGCCCTTGCGCGCGCGCGCGCCCATGTCATTACAGGGCCGCGCGCGCCAATCTCCTGCACATTGGCGTGTCATAGGCTTGGCGTGAACTTGCTCCTCTTCCTTGGGTCTTTGGACTGCTTGGGACTTGGTTGGCTCCTCTTGGGCAATGCTAAGGAGCCTTAATTTGCGAAAAATCTGTTGGGTCATTTTTGGGGCGTGACACCCTCCCCCACTCGATTTCGCAACGTCCCCGTTGTGCTTTCTTGAAATCTTCTGATTTCATCTTGAAATTGCCATAGGGTGTCTTCCTTTTCCCAACTTGCTTCGCTTTCGGGTAGTCCTTCCCAAGCAATTAAATATTCGTTATAACTGGGGACTCCTCTCCCTTGTGTCTTCCATTCTGCTAAGATCTCCTTGATTCTTTTGTTGGATTCTGAGATCATGGCAGTAGGAACAACAGCAAGCTCTGCCTTTCGACTTAAGGCGTCAGCAACTACATTAGCTTTGCCCGGCTTGTATTGTAGTTGAAAATCGAACTCGGCAAGAAAGTCTTGCCATCGAGCTTGCTTTGGTGTGAGTTTCTTCTGTGTCTGAAAGTAGCTGGTTGCCACATTGTCTGTCATCACCGTGAATTTACTGCCTAATAGGTAGTGTCTCCACGTTCGTAGGCAGTGGACGATAGCAGTCATCTCCTTTTCTTGCACGGTGTATCGTCGCTCCGTATCATTGAGTTTGCGACTTTCATAGGCTATAGGATGGCCTTCCTGCATCAAGACGCCCCCTATTGCAAAGTCTGATGCATCGGTGTGCACCTCAAATGGTTTGGTGTGATTAGCCAAGGTCATCACGGGCTCTTTCGAGACGGCTTCCTTCAATCTGTCAAAGGCTTGCTGACATTCCCCACTCCAATGCCAGGTTTGGCTTTTCTTTAGTAAGTTGGTGAGGGGTGCAGCAACATTTGAGTACCCCTTTATGAATCTACGATAGTAGTTCACGAACCCTAAAAATGATCGCAACTCCGGGATTTTAGTAGGGGGTTTCCAATCAAGTATGGCACGTACCTTTGATGGATCCATCATTAACCTGCCTTCTCTAATCCAATGTCCCAAAAACTCCACTTCTGGTTTAGCAAATGAGCATTTTTCCAGCTTTATATATAACTCGTTGTCGCGGAGTACCTGGAATACTTGTCTGAGATGTTGAACATGTTCTTCCATGGTCCGACTGTATACTACAATGTCATCCAGATACACAACAACAAACTGATCTAGGAATGGCTGGAAGAGTTTGTTCATGAGAGTGCAGAAAGTGGCCGGGGCATTAGTTAACCCGAAGGGCATTACTAAGAATTCGTAAGCACCGTACCTGGTTACGCATGTTGTTTTTGGCTCGTCCCCTTCCTTGATTCTTACTTGGTAGTACCCTAATCTCAGATCGATCTTACTGAACCATCGGGCGTTACCAAGTTGATCAAATAAATCGGCGATCAGCGGTATAGGGTACCTGTTTTCGATGGTCACCTTATTGAGGGCTCGATAATCGATACATAGTCTCAGTGACCCATCTTTCTTTTTCTGAAAGAGCACAGGTGCACCGTATGGGGCCTTCGAAGGTTGAATGTAGCCAGCTTCGAGGAGCTCTTTCAATTGCCTTTTTAACTCCTCGAGTTCTGGAGGGGCCATTCTATAGGGAGCCATAGCGGGTGGTTTGGCTCCTGGTTCCAGCTCAATTTCGTGATCTACTTCCCTTCTCGGAGGAAGTTTCTTCGGTAACTTGGCGGGCATGACGTCCTTGTATTCTTCAAGGACTTTATGTACTTCTTTGGGGACGGTAGTTTGGGTAGGACCAGTCTCTTCTGGTTGTGCCTCCTTTAGAGTAACTGCATAGCACTCGTGTTTGGTAACCCCTCTCTTGAATTGCATGGCTGAGAGCATGGTCACTGGCCTTCCCTTCTTCAATGGGATGGTTGTTATTTGACCATCCACTATAGTGAGGGTACTTCCGGAAGAATTGATGATGGCAATTACCTTATTGAAGAACCCTAAGCCAAGCACAATGTCAAAGTCATCCATAGGTAGCACGGTGAAGTCGAGCTTACCTTGCCACTCACCGATCTTGACTGTTACACCTCTTGCTACACCTTTGATGGCTTGTGCTTCTGAGTTTACCGCCTTGACAGTCCCCTCTTCGTTTGTGAACTTGAGGCCTATTCTCTTAGCCTCATTCACGTTCATGAAGTTATGACTCGCACCGGTGTCAAACATGGCAATAGCCTCTCTCCCGTTTATCTTTACATTTCCATGGAGTAGGCCTCCTTTAGTTGTTTGATTGGCCTGTTTCAGCGACTCCTTCCTTCAAATGTCACGTGGTTAGAATCTGAAGCTAACCATACGTGCGGCACTTGGCTAACTACGATGCCCACATAGCCAAGTAAGCCTTTCCCGGAAGGGGTAGTGCGCCAAGCACTACGCCAATGGGTTGCAGCGGAAGTACTTAGGTTGGTTGCAAGACACGAGAGAGGTTGGAAGGATGAGGGAGTTTGGATGGACACGTCTTGGAAATGATACATTGCATTCAAGAATAGATGAATACATATTTGGGTACAAATATGCTGTCTTCTTGTCATGGGGATACCATGGGCAAGGAGACTTTGGGTGGCAAGGTGACCTTGCTTGGCTAAGACATGCCAAGATACAAGGTTGCAAGGCTTACTTGGCTATGTGGGCATCGTAGTTAGCCAAGTGCCGCACGTATGGTTAGCTTCAGATTCTAACCACGTGACATTTGGTATCAGAGCTCCAATGTGTTGCAAGGAACCAATCTGTGGTGTATCATCTCCTTGCTTGGACTCGAGCAATTTGGCAACAAGTGCATTCATTGCTTTTCTATTCGGACAGTCTCTTGTCCGATGAGGGCCATTACAAACAAAACAGGGAGAAGGTTTGGACGACTCACCTTGTTGAGTTTTGTGATACTTGCCATGTCTTTGGAATGCCTTCTTTCCCTTTTCCTTTTGCTCGGAGTCTCTATGCTTGTAGTGATTGCCTTCACGTTTACTTGGACTAGGTTTTCTCTCCTTTGATTGGGTTGTATAATCGATAAGCATCTCAGCTGCGGCTATAGCATCGTCCAATGTTTGGACATTGCGACGGTCTAGCTCAACCTTGGCCCAATCTTTCAATCCATCTCTAAATTGGAATAGGGCTTCCTTCTCGGGCAGATCACTAATTTCAAGCATAATAGTGGTAAATTCCTTCACATAGTCGAGAATGTTACCTGTGTGTCGTAGCCTTCGAAGTTTGCTCTTGACTCCATTTCAGCATTGTGGGGAACAAAGTGCTTTCTTAGCTCGGCCTTGAATTGTTCCCACGTCTGGATGGCATTCCCATTTTGGTCAGCGTATCTTCGACGCCACCAAAGTTGTGCGGCATCCCTTAGGAATGTCGGGCATTGTTTATCTTGGCCTCATCATCTCGAACACCGACAGCTACATAGTATCGGTCAAGGCCAAAGAGGAAGTTTTCCACAACCGTGGCATTCCTCACCCCATTGTATGTGTCAGGTTTCGGCACTTTTATGTGAGTAGTGCCTTGCACAGCGTGTGTACTGGTGGATGGACCGTCTCCACCAAAGTGCTTGGAACGACATTCCATGCAAAGAGTATCTACCTTTGCATCTAGGGAAATATACTTAGAATAGAGTTCGCGTAACTCACCTTCAACAAATGTCTTCAAAGTGGTTACGGTTGATGACAACTCCTTCAAATCCTTTTGGAATGTTTTTCCAAGGTCGGCCACGAGCTCCTTGGTTGCTGCGGAGATTTCCACATTCTCCTGAATAAGCTCTTCGTAGTTATCACCCAACTCTTCTACCGTGTGCTGGACATCCTCGAGACTTTGCTCAAGGTTGGCAAGGCGAGTTTCGACATGCTCCCTTGCATCCGGACCCTTAGATTTCGATCGTCGGGTCGGGGATCGTCGGTCCTTCCTACCTCGTGTGATAGGTCCTTCAAGAACCTGCTCAGCTTGGGCTGAAATGTGGCCTTCTTCGCTGGACATCTTGTTCACAAGTCAACTGGGATTAAGTGGGTGTAGAAACTGTGTTCCGTTACTTTGACAACGTTTCAAGAACTAGAGTCTTGAATCTTGGTCTCTCGATATCGTGCACTTGATAGCAACGATCAAGAGTATGTCCCTTTGAACGAACACGCTCTGATACCACCTGTCACGTGGTTATTTTAATCACAAAACCAACGTGCGGCACAAAGGTGTTGGGGTTGCACCAATGTAAGCCTAAGAGTAATTGGACTTGTTGGAACAAACTAAGGAAGAAGGAAATTCGTAGGTAAGAAGTAGGCAAAGAGTTGTAGACAAGGTGTTTGATAAAATGCTTAAGAGAGCTTTGTTGATGAATTCCCAAGGATTTGTGTTGTTTGTACAAATGGACCCCTTTGGGGTATTTATAGAAGTATACAATCTATTTACAAGCCCTAAACCGCCTTACAAGGTCGGCAAAAGCAATCTGGAACATTCCCGAGCGCTCATGACACTGTCCAGAAGCTTCTGGAAGCGTCTGGGGCCGTCTGGCGCGCGCGCGGGCCTTCTGAGGCTTCCTGCGCGCGCGCGCCTTCGCGCGTGTTCGCGAGCCTTCGGCCGCTCGCGATTCTTCTGGAACCTTCGAGAGGTTCCCGGATGCTTCTCCGCGCGCTCCGTGCTCCGTGTCCGCTTCCCGCGCGCGCGTCCGACTGGCCTTGCGCGCGCGTCCATGCCGCGCGCGCCCATCTGCCGTGCGCGTCCGCTTGTCTGCCTGCCGCCCTTGCGCGCGCGCGCGCCCATGTCATACAGGGCGTGCGCCAATCTCCTGCACATTGGCGTGTCATAGGCTTGGCGTGAACTTGCTCCTCTTCCTTGGGTCTTTGGACTGCTTGGGACTTGGTTGGCTCCTCTTGGGCAATGCTAAGGAGCCTTAATTTGCGAAAAATCTGTTGGGTCATTTTTGGGGCGTGACATAAGTCCACTTTCCAGATAAATTTATAAATAGGCTCACTTCATAATTAAATTTCTCTCATTTCTCTCGTGCAAATTGTGTGATTCAAGTTGAAGAATCTTTCTTTGTGAGTCTATTTTCAAGTGTGAGACTGCCGAGCAAATTTGATTAAGGGAAGGTTGAGTTGGAAGATAAAAAACACTTGAAGGTTAGATATCAAAGGATTCTGAGCAGTGTTGGTTTTCTAAAGGCTATAGAACTCAATTCTTTGAATTTGAAGCTGAGATTTTGAGGTAAGATAGTTAACTCCGTTCTAAACAAGTTTGAAGAAGGAAGTTTAATATTTTAAATTCTGGATAAAATATATGAATTTTTTAAATTTATCGTAGTTTTTTGAAAAATTTCAATGTTTTGGGTAGTTGTGGAAGATGGTCGAGCATCAGAGTAAAAGGGGTTGTTCATCGCGCAAGGTAAGCAAAAGAGGTTATTTTGGGTGATTGGAGTGTCACGCAAGATGGCCAAATACCTAGGTGGCAAGGGACGTGCACGCCAGGCTATGAATTAGACTATATGTGTGAGGTGTACATGTGCCTGCTCATTGTGCGGTCAGGCAGTGAGCGTTGCTCGACGCCCTAGCACGCGGCAAGGCCAGACGGGTATGACAAGCATGTGGCCAGACCTTCTGATGGTTTGCATGCGCACATGCATGCTTGTTGCCTAGGCCATGCGGCCAACAGTGCCATGACACTAAATTTTGACAAGTTTTGGTGTTTTTGAAATTTTTGGAGTTTTTTTGGATAATTTCTTATTCTGGAAGAGTAATTTAGGTTTACATTCTCAATTTTTCAGAAGAAAAAGTATTTGACAAATCTATATGTCGAGACGGTAATCGAGTATTATGAGTGACATTAAAATGTTTTAGAAATATATGTTCTATCTTATTTAAGTTAATTGTTTTATAACATGCTTTTCAAAAGTAAAAGTGTTTGCTTGAGCTTGAGGAAAAAGGTATGTTTCAATATATAGGTTTGAGAAAATATTTCTTAGTATGCAAGTGATGTTAAAGCTTAAGTTGTTATCAAAAGTATGTTTTATATACAAACATATTGAAGTTAAATATGTTTTACAAGCAAAGTTGTTTGAGTATGGAAGTTTTAGCATGAATTGGAGGCTTATGGCGAGATTTCTATAAGTATGTGGTTTATGTATTTAAGTCTATATCAAGATGATTATGAGACACATATAGCAACCCTACGGGGGATAATAGTTCATATGCACAGAGGTCCTATGGTGAGGGTATTCAATAGATACCTAGCTCTTCCACCATTTATGACTAGGTTTGAGATGAGGGCCTTTTTGGACACCTAGCTTTTCCATCTCCTAGCTATCTACAGGATAGGGCACTATTGATGTTTAGGTTATTTATCCTGCAAGTATCGTATCATGAGATAGGACTTCCTTGCCTAGTTTTTCTGTCTCGATTGATATTTAAAGATTTATGGTATAGCGAGACAGAGAAAGAGATTAAAGTTCTATGTTTTCGAAAGATGTTTTATATGAGCTTTGCATTTCTTTAAAGTTTGTTTAATTGTTTTACTCAAGCATATGTTTAAAGTATGTTTCATTAAAATTAGTCACTCATTAGACTATCCAGTTCATGCTTTCCATTTATTTTCAAACTTTTCAAGTCGAGATCTTGGAACTGGTACCTGACTCCATTTACTAATTTGCTAGTGGCATTGTTTTGAGTCCCCTTCAATATGTGTTATTTTGAATTAGTCTTTTGGGTTGTACATAAGCTTGGAGTTTTGATTATGGGTCTTTCGAGTCTGTTAGGTTTTGTTAGTTATATGTATATATGTTTATATCAAACTCATGATGTTCGGTATTATGTAACGTTGAGTTTCACCTCAGTAATGTTATGTTATTTGGTGGTTGTTGTCGTTTATGTTCTCTCTATGTTATCCATTTTAAGTATAACCAAGTTTAGGGTCGATAGTTGTCGAGGTAAGATGCGATATCTATTGGACAGTTGCACCATCTCTTGAGCTAATAATAGGTGGCTTGGGAGGGGGTGTGACATTTATCACATATCTCTCCACAAGATAATACGTTGAATGCTTAGTAAGTGGAATAAACATAACAATAATTCTAAACGTGAAATAAAAAAAATTATTTGAGATAATAAACACTTCATTGAACTTAACAAGATTACATTTTTGGATAAGTACGTATAAGGAGATTTCCACAAAATAAAAATATACAAGTTTTCCAAAACAACATTTCTTCTCCTTGCCTAACTTTATATGACAGATGATTAGACTAAGGATTACTAACAAGATGATGCGACACAATTATGGCACAATAGGCAATCAGGACGGCAAGTCAAACGTTAGATGTCCTTTGCCACCTGGGGCGGGAGAGGAGAGGCAATAAAACAAAATATTTGAAAATTAGACCAAAAGGGTTTAGTGACGGGGTTTTTCACCAATACATTTAATAAATATATTCTCTCCATAACGCGTTGCAAAGTTCTTTTCACAATACCATGCGATATAAATAAGTATGCATTTTGATATAAATGAGTTCAAATCAAAAGATCATTTCGCTACGTTAGGCGATTTACACATTCAAATGTCATTGATAATTATTTATAAATCTCATAGAAATCATTTCCTCGTAAAATCATTTCATCATAATTCATATTGCATAATAAGAATATTTTTGCATTACGCGTTTTAAATAACATAACGCAAAATCACCTTGCATATTAAATTTCATCTTTTGAACCCTCCTCAGCTTAAGTGTCAACACACTCTCATCGTCGAATCACGATTGTGCAGAGTAATTCAACGCATATAGTAGATTTTCGTCAATTCCATTATGCATAACACACCTTCTAGTGTCAAATCACAAAGACAACAAAGACATCTCCTACCAAATCATAAAGAAATATGAAACATTATATTCTAAATCACACAACAAGAACAGGGCATCTCATACTAGATCACAAAGCAAGTGTAAGGTATGTCATTACATATGTTACAAAAAAATCATTTCATAACAAAACCATTCAAATTCATTTTCAAATCTAATTCATTTGTAAGCAAAATCTATTTTAAGAATTCGAGAAACATAATAGAAATCATTAAAGTCAAGAATTCAAAAGAGAAATATAAGGATTCAATATGAAAATTCATTTATTTCACAAACATTTTAAGGAAAACCACTCACAAAAACTAGGTTTCTTTTCTCTGAATGCTTAAATATCCTTATCTTCTCGTCTAGTGATTCCTCGGTATGTCAACTTAAGTAATTCTCTAAGCAATTTTAAAATATTTCTTTCTTTAGACCCTTAAGTCCTTTATATACTAATCCTAAATCGGATTAGTCACTCTTAAGCTTCTCTTAACTTGCCAACTTCTACTTTGTACTGTATATGTGTAAGTTTAATATTTTCTCGAACCATACTTTAGCTATAAATCCAACATGTAATCTGCCAACTAGATTAGGAAAATTCGAGTCTCACAGTCTCATACTGATTGTGAGCAATGAGACATTTGTTGATACAGCTGAATAGAATTAACAGAATTAGGTTCCATTGTGCAAGTTCTCTAAAAATAATAATAAAGAACAGTCAGAGCATAGATTTTAAGCTTTCATTCCAAAATATGCACATTTTAAGTTCAAAATTTACGTATCAATACATACTCAATGAAACAATATAACGTCCAATTTATGAAACAAAAATGCAAAATCATAAATCAAATAATTACACAATTTACATAGTAATATCAATAATACTATGAATTTAAGCCTTAAAATTTACATATCAATACACTAAATTTTAAGTCATAAAATATACATCAAGCCATAAAATCAAACAATTACATTTCCGTAATATATACAAAATCATACACTTAATCTAGTCGTGGATCAGATACATGATTTCACTATATTATTTTTTACAATGTTTTACAAAATAACATTATTAAAACAAATATTTATAAATAAAAGAATATATGCTAAAAGGTAGAAAATAATTATTCCTTGGCACTTCTAAACGAGACAGTGACAACCACGAAGAGGAGACAAGAGAGGTCGTGGCGAAAGAAGAGAAGGCAATTGTAGAAGAGAGGAGCATAAAAAGAAAAGAGACAATACTTCTGCGAGAGCTTTTTAAGTGATGAAGTTATGGACTAGGTACACAACAAGGCATTAAAGTCATGAACTCGATCCACGACTCCGTACATGTCAGACACATGGCAATGTTGGTTGCCAGTAACTACGAACAACTCACCGGTGTCGTGAACCGGGTCCAGACAAATCACTAAAGTCGTAGACTAAGTTCACAACTTCAATGCTTTGTTACGTAGCCATTCTATGACTATTATTCTATTTTTTAGGGTAGTTTTCCTCCCACCCTATTTTTTACATCATGTTTTAAAAAAAGAAAAGCTTGTATCGGTAACCCGAGTTTGTGCCTCTTCTACCTGCAATGAAAAAACATGGTGAGATAAAGATTTGATGAATCATGAAATACACTTTTGAGGTTTGAAGAGATTTCCTACAAATGGAAGAAATAGAAGAATGGTGAAATTGAAGTATGACAACGGGAGATGGGGTTTTGCGTTTAATTCCAACAAAAGTGAAAAAAAACAAAGTCAATATTAATCATTCTCCACAAGAATCGACACACCACTCATCATTTTAAAGCAAATGCATGAGATTCATATCTTTTCTCTATTTCTTTCTAGCATATTCCAATTATTATTAACACTTGACTTTGTATACAGGAGAAATAACCTCACCAAAATCAAAACTTTTACTCAACTTCAACTTCAACTTCAACATAGTTTTAAGTTTATTTCTTGGGATCCAAAAGTAGTTTCTCTTTCACTCTATACTATACTATTCATTGCAAAGTAAAACATTATAAATGTTTAAGAATACTTTTAAAACTAGCATTTTTCTCAATGTAAATACCTTCTCTGTAGACTCCACTACTACTTCCAAGATATATATATATATATATATAATCATTGAAAAGAAAACATGGGAAAAGGTAGGAATTTTGTTGGTGAGAACACTGATGGAACCCAATAAAATATGCAAAATAGAAATCCCAGAATGGCTACTTATTTACATAAAGTATCTTTTTCTTATGCAATAAGATTATAAGATAAGAAGATAGCAACCAACATTAAGCACAATGGGATTTGTTTATGCTTTTGATGTAGATAGAGAGATAGAGATAGAGAGAGCTGTATTCCAGCATCCCCATGCACCCCGTAGTCCCTCAACTTAACATAATACATAACTTTCAAAAACAGGCTAAAACAAAAGACAGTACAAACAAAGTCCATCAATCACTTGCAGTAAAAAGAGCACACATTTCTACATTATTATTTTTTAAAAATATCCATCTCTGTATTCACCAATTAATGCACACCTCAACTAATGTTATAAAACAACCCGTTTGATCCTACAATATTTAAGTATCACCACCGTAGATTGAACTCAGCATTTCTACTCGTGGCTTCTACTTACTGCCTACATGGATAAATAGAGGTCTACCCATGATTGGTGTACACATCTATACATCCATATATATCTTTTACCAACTTCACCTTCAGTTTCTTATCTATTTCTTTCTACAGAAAACACTCACAAACCAGTAACTCAATCATAATCCAACCCCACAAATTTTCTTTTTCCCTCTCATATTTCTTCTCACACTTAAATCCCCCATTTCTCATTTCCATTCTCAAGCTCCCCTACAACACTCACTTCACAGTTCAACTACTAAACCATGCTACCTTTCCTTCTTCTTTCTCTTTTAGCCACCGCAGTCGCTTCGGTTGCCACTGGTCCTGCCGCTACTTACCCGGCCACCCAACTCCTAAATGTCAAAGACACAATCAAAGAAGCAGAAACCGCACCCTCTAGACTACCACAAGATCTTGAACTCCATGAAAACTACCCTATTTTTGAGTTAGACAACAACAGCAGCCAAAGTCAATGGAAGCTCAAGCTTTTCCATAGAGATAAGCTACCCCTCAACTTCGACCCCGACCATCCCCGTCGTTTCAAGGAGCGTATCAGCAGAGATTCCAAAAGGGTCTCCTCTCTGCTCCGCCTACTCTCCAGTGGCAGCGATGAGCAGGTGATCAGGAGTGAAGCTAAGAAGGAAGAAGGGAGCCAATTCCCCTCCTTTGAGTTCATATAAATATACTCAATATTGTTTCAAAGATTATAGATAAAAAAAATGTTGGAATATAGAATTTTTGTTTCTTTCTGATTTTGCTTCTATTTTCATTTTTTGGCTGTGGCCGTGCAGGTGACGGACTTCGGATCGGATGTGGTCTCCGGCACGGAGCAGGGTAGCGGAGAGTACTTCGTAAGGATAGGCGTTGGCAGCCCGCCGAGGAGCCAATACGTAGTGATTGATTCCGGCAGCGACATTGTATGGGTGCAATGCCAGCCCTGCAGCGAATGCTACCAACAATCCGACCCGGTGTTTGACCCGGCCGGTTCCGCCACCTACGCCGGAATCTCCTGTGACTCATCAGTGTGTGACCGCCTCGACAACGCAGGCTGCAACGATGGCCGGTGCCGGTACGAGGTGTCATACGGCGACGGATCCTACACCCGCGGCACCCTCGCGCTCGAAACCTTAACTTTCGGCCGGGTCCTAATCCGAAACATCGCGATTGGGTGCGGCCATATGAACCGAGGAATGTTCATCGGAGCCGCAGGGTTGCTCGGTCTCGGCGGCGGCGCCATGTCATTCGTCGGCCAACTCGGCGGCCAGACTGGCGGCGCGTTCAGCTACTGTTTAGTCAGTCGAGGCACAGAGTCCACAGGAACACTGGAATTCGGCCGCGGCGCTATGCCAGTCGGCGCCGCGTGGGTTCCCCTAATCCGAAATCCACGCGCTCCAAGTTTCTACTACGTCGGGCTTTCAGGTCTCGGAGTCGGAGGATCCGAGTACAATACCCGAACAAATCTTCGAACTCACCGATTTAGGGTACGGTGGTGTAGTAATGGACACCGGAACCGCCGTGACGAGGCTACCGGCGCCGGCGTACGAAGCATTCCGAGACACGTTCATCGGACAAACGGCAAACCTACCTCGATCGGACAGAGTATCGATCTTCGACACATGCTATAACCTAAACGGGTTCGTATCGGTAAGGGTACCGACGGTGTCTTTCTACTTCTCCGGTGGGCCAATACTGACGTTGCCGGCGAGGAATTTTCTAATCCCGGTGGACGGAGAAGGGACATTTTGCTTTGCATTTGCAGCATCGGCGTCAGGATTGTCGATCATAGGGAACATTCAACAAGAAGGGATTCAAATCTCCATTGATGGATCAAATGGGTTTGTGGGATTTGGGCCAACTATTTGTTAATTATTCCCTTCATCAAATATCAAACGAAGACCCAATCTCAAATTATGTCTTAAATACGTTTTTTCCCCTCAAACTTAAAATCTTTTTTTTTTCTTATTTGTAAGTTATAGATTTCTTTTTAACTTTATTTTTATTTTATTTTTTTTTTGTAGAATTTGAGTTTAGAAAGAATATGTTAGTGATTGAGAAGTTCATTGTTTGGTAGATTTTTCGTTTCTTTTGTGTTAATACATTCATCAAATATCTAACATTTTTTTAAGATTAGTTTAATCATAATTTGAGAATTTATTTCCAATAATAAAATTTTAAAAATATTTACGAATATAATAAAATATCATAACTAAGATATAGACGATAGCTATATATAATAGTTTATACTAATGTGAATAATTGATATACTATATTTTATAAATATAAAATATTAACCAAATTTTTTTAAAATATATTCGACACAAAATTGAAATAAATTAATCATAAATAAATAAAAGTTAAGAATTTATTAAACATCTTGTACTAGAAAAGTAGGTGAAATTAGTAAAAATCAATACCTACTCTTAAACTTTAATAACATACTCCCAATGTATATGTTACGAAACTAAACTTATAATTTAACTCAAATTGTTTACCTCACGTAAAAAGGTAATTGTGTTTAGTAAATTCATGAAATATGTAGTTTATATCGAATTATTAATATTTTTCATTATGATCTTAAATTTTTAATATACAAATATTATATTTAAGAACCGATTAGATCTTTTTAAGTAATTAATTTTACTGACATAATCTTCAGAAGTTTAAAAGTCAAATTGGCTTAATTGGCACAGTGTTTATATTATCAACTTTGATATTAAAGGTTTGATCCTCCCACATGTGCATTAATACTTCTTGAAAAAGAAAAAGCCTATAATTTAGCCTAAATACAACTTTAGTAACCATATATTTGATCTCTTAATCAGTTTGAACCATCACTTTTGGATTTTTATGTATTATATTATGGAATGCTAAAGAGTGGCCCAATTGAGATTAGTTCTTAAGATTGGCTTTCTGCTTTTTTTAATTAAAGTCTTGCTTTTTCAATAAGAGAACTTGTTTGGATCTTTTTGCTAATGATAGTAACTAGAAATTTGAACGGTTTTCATAAGTTTTCATTATTTTCACCTCTTTTTCCTTACAATATAAGGCAAATGATCAAATCTTGAGATTGATATATCGATATTACAAGTTTATGTTAGTTGAGTTATGCTCATAGGAACTTTTAAATGTTTGTTGTAAGTTTTTTTTTTTTAAGAAAAGCCAAAGATAAAACAAGGTACACTACTCGTCAACAACGAAGAATTATTTTACTAAGAACACATATGGACAACAACTCTTAAAAGTAATTTGAAGTTAAAATGAATAGTTTGAAATAAGTTAAAAACATTTTTTTTCTCGAGTTCAACAACTGTAGAAGGTAGAATTAAAAATACGGCGTTTGAAACGTTACTAATGTTTTATCTACTAACTCGTGGTTAGATGGAAGAGAAAAGGGTCAAATATTGGCAAATGGAAAAGGAAAGAAAAATGGAAGAAAATGTAAAGGTGGGTCAAAAAGAATGGGCAAAAGGGAGATGTGAATAAAAGAAAAAATGGGGAGTAGTAGAATAGTAGTTTAGGGTAAGGTGATAGGATCCAAGGGATCCCTTTAAGCCTTTAGTTTATTGTGTAATGTAATGTAGAAAAAAGAAGAAAAAAACTCAATTCACATTCTCTTATAGATAGATATATATATTGTTTCTCACCCTCTTGTGTTTGAAATGATGAAAATGGGAACCACCACTAAGGCAAACATGTGAAGGCATCACTAGGAGTTTTGGTCTGCCTTTGAAGTTCATTCAAGTAATCACTTTTACAAAGCCATTCACTTTTTCCTCTTTTTATGACATTGTGAGATCAAGATTGATTACTTTTGTCCCCTCTTTCTTTTCTAAATCTTACTTTTTTTTCTTTTTTTTTCAAATTAGGTTAAAAAATTTAAATTAATAATAAAAATGTTAACATCTCACGCGTCTCGTGAAAACTAACATAAGTTATGAACTTATATTCAAATAAAGAAGTTTAGATTCTAGACTTGGTTTGTGTTATTGATTTTTAAGTTCATTTGAGTAATATTGTGCTTAACATATTCTTAATATTTTGTGAATACTTTTCTCGTGAACTTTAGATGTATTTGAAAATATTGAGGTAACTAAATATTATTTTGGTCCTTACACTTTTATACTAATTTCAACTTGGGTTTATTTTGGCTTTTGCACGATCAAACTGTTCGTTTTAGTCCTTCATTTTCATTTTTACTTCATTTTTAGGGTTAAAATTGGTAGTTTTTCGAAAGTTTATTGATCAAATGAACTAAAGTCGGAAGTAGAAGTAAACTGAATAACAACATTTTAAAAGAAGGAAGCAAAAAATATTATTTAAACGAAAAGTATATTGATAGAAAATAAACAAATTGAGATGCACTTAATTGTATAAAGTTAAATAAAAAGAGCATGTTTGTATGTTTAAAGAAGAAGTTAATGAGCAATAGTGGCCACTTAAATCCTCATATTCACTTTAGATGTCCCAAAAATTAAAATTTGCCAATGAAATTTGTGAAAGGAGAAGGAATCAAATAAAGGAAGTGTTGTAAGCTTTAGTCAGAATCAAAGGATCATTTTGGATATACAAATACTTTCATCTTCTACCAATCTTTTTCCTTCAAAATAATAGTTAATGAAATGTGATGTCACTTTTACATCTAAATTCCATGGAATTAACTTTTCTTTTCTTTTTTAAGAAAACTAACTTTTCTAGCAGTGAAACTTTATTTACTTACTGTTTTAATTCACTAATCATCCTTTGGTAGTGTGATTCAAATTGACAACCAAACAAACCACAAATCCAATTTTTTCTAAACTCTCAATTTAATTTGATTTTAAATTATAAAGAAAGTTTTAGATTTAAAAATGAACATAAAATTTCAGGGTTAGTTGATTTTGTTACTCCTCCTTAAATTCTTTTACATTATTTATTTGTAATGTTTGGAAAAGGGTGAATGATCGATCAATCTATTATTAAATGAAGTAGAAGAATTAATTTTGTTGGCAAACTCCAAAATGGGGGAAAATCTATTTACATAAAATTGAAAGATAAGGGAAATATGAAAGAAGCTCTACCAATATGGGCTGTTGACATGTTTGAAAAGAACAAAATGATTGATGATTTGATGTGCATTTGATAATATGATTAGCTACTAAATCCAAACCACACATTGACTAAATGCCTAAAACACTACCACTCTATATTTGCTTTCCAGCTACTCTATTCCAAAATGACACAATCCCATTCTTTTACCATCCTTACCTATCCATTCTAAACAAAACTTACTCCTCCCACCTATCAACCAAAAGATTTATAATTCAAATCGACTACATACTAAAACAAAAACTAAGTTTATGCCATGTAAGTTGAAAGAAAACATCGGTGAATGTTTAGATGCAACTTGTAGACATTTTGACTATTTTCACAAGATTATCTTGTGTGTTTTTTTATATTATTGAGTGTCTAAATCAAATATTAGTAGTATGTATTCACCAAAATAATAAAACAATGGAGCAATAAAGATGTTGCCTAATAAACCACATTTGTATACTAACTCAAGAGATGAATTTTTTTCGAATAAAAGTTGGAAGTATCTTGGACAGTAACAAATATTGAGAAGATAGTAGACAAACAAGAGACTTTTTTTAGTACAACAATTTGGATTAAATTAGAACCCAAGATTTAATAGTTACTAATAGACTCAAAAAAACACTTTAGTTAAAGCTCTCTCATTCGAGACAAACAAAATTTGAAGGATTGTGATATTGGGTTGTAAAAGATAAATTGGAGTAAGGGGGGTCCTCGTCCTCCATGATTTGGGTTATTACCAAAAAGTTTGTGAAAGGGTATGGCATGATTGGCAGGTCCCTCATGGAAAAATTAAATGATCAATTTGACTAGTCCATTCAAGTTGGAGGTACCTTTTAAACAACTCGAAAACCCATAGAAGATCATTTGTTATTAAGGATGATGTGCTAAAGGATGAATGATAGAGATCAATACTGCTCAAAAAGATAGACACCCTAATGCATAGTAGATCATTTGTTATTAAGGATGATGCGCTAAAGGATGAATGATAGAGATCAATACTTCTCAAAAAGATCGACACCCTAATGCATAGTAGATCATTTGTTATTAAGGATGATGCGCTAAAGGATGAATGATAGAGATCAATACTGCTCAAAAAGATCGACACCCTAATGCATAGTAGATCATTTGTTATTAAGGATGATGCGCTAAAGGATGAATGATAGAGATCAATACTGCTCAAAAGATCGACACCCTAATGCATAGTAGATCATTTGATATTAAGGATGATGCGCTAAAGGATGAATGATAGAGATCAATACTGCTCAAAAAGATCGACACCCTAATGCATAGTTTCCAGGAAGACTCCACAAGGGTACCATTGATTCTGGTTAATGTCAATGGTGATAACTGTTTCTGATGAAAAAAGAAACTTGGATGTAATTTGTTGTTACAACCAATCATAT